>NC_057794.1:13548609-13848609 GCF_018294505.1 Triticum aestivum
ACGTTTTCTGTTGTTTTTTTTATTTCGTGAAAGTCACGGTTTTGCTTCCGCGAGAGGCACGGGTGTGTTTTCGCGAGAGTCACGGCCATGCCTCTCGAAAACGAAAAAAAACGTGTTTTCTGTTTTTTTCCTTTTGCGAGAGTCATGATTTTGCTTTCGCGAGAGGCACGGGTGTGCTTTCGTGAGAGTCATGGTCGTGCCTCTTTCGGAAAGGAAAAAAACCCGTGCTCCCGATTCGGTTTTTTCGTCCGTTTTTTTTTTGTGAAATTTTTTTTATCAAAACCTATCAACATGGGATCTAGTTTTAAAGATCTCGACGTGAGAACGGTGAAAACGGTTTGAGATTTGGATGCACGGTTTGAGAGATAAAACATTTTGAATAAACGGATCTACGAAAAAAGAGAAAACTCCCGGGTTGCGACAAGTGGCGCGCTGCATATACACCACTTGTCATAATCTAGAGAGTTGGAGTGATCTTTGCAACGAGTACTCCTTAACTAGTGATTTCGTCAAGAATCGCCCATACCAATTCTTAATAGAAATCACATACGGGTGACGTCTATCGGGCTGCCTCGTTAGCACGGTTGCTTTGCTCACTACTATGCTCTCTTCTTCTTCTTTTGTGTATTTTTATTTTTTTCTTTGTGTTTTTTGACCGGCTTATTTCGTTTTTTCTTTTTTATTCATTTTACTTGCTTTTCTTTCTTTCCTTCTTAGGTTTATTCTTTCTTTTCTTCTTATACTCTGGTTCATTTGTTGTTTCTCGTTTTTCTTTGTTTTTTCCATTTTTTTTTGCTTTTTCTTGTTTCTTTGTTAGTTTTGTATCAGTTTTCCTTCTTTCTAACACATATCTACTTTTTCTCAGCACACAATGTACATGTTTAGAGCACACGTGAAACATTCTTCCGATCACTCGCTGTACCTTTTTCAAATACATGATATACATTTTTGAAAATACATATTTCAAACTCTTTTTCAATATACGGTAACATTTTTTCCAAATACGTGTTGTACATTATTTTAGCGGTAATAACTGGTTTAACAACTACGCTATTTAAAAAAATTGTGTAACTGCTTGTGAAAATATCAGGGACATTTTTTAGAAACACACGAATATTTTCTTAAAATGTCACGATACATTTTATGGAATGAACATTTTGTAACCTACATGAACATTTTTTTTACATTTGTATATACCTGCTCCTCCTCATAATATAAGATCACATTTTTTTTGAATTGTTTGGATTGCTTTTTTGTAACCTACATGAACATTTTGTAACCTACATGGACGCAGCTTCCCATGTTTCAAAAGAAGTATACCTTTTTTTACATGTGTCACGTGGCTATAAGATCACATATTTGTTGTACTACTAATATCTTATATTATGGGACGGACGGAGTAACATGTTTTATAATGTGATGAACATTTTTTTGAAACATGGGAATATTTCCATCAAATGTGACGTACATCCTTTTATTGACACGGATCATTTTCTTAGATAACGCAAATATATATTTTTACATTGTATACATACTTTTCTAGAAATAATATTTTTTGATTGTCACGGACATTTTTCCGACAGATATCAACATTTTTGAAAATTGTGCTAACAAATTTTCACACTGTGTATTTTTTCAAATTCATGTTTTTAAAATATATGCATTTAATTCAAAATATAAATAAAGTAAAAAAGAAAAAAAGAATTTGGTGTGACATACTTTTATTACATTGCTTATTGTAATTCAAAATAAGCTGCACATAACCTCACCCCTTTCGCATGGGCTGTTGGTTGAAACATTGCTCCGCTCATCATCGAGCCCAACAGGTAAAAAGTCACCCAGAAAAAAAAGAACTTATCAGAGCCAAGTTTCGATTCTGGGACCTGTGGGTTATGGGCCCACCACGCTTCCGCTGCGCCACTCTGATTTGCTTGCTTACACTTGTTTTTTTAGGGGAATACACCGGATGATTATGATAACCTTTTTATAATATACTCCAGTGATCTAAAAGGTCTTATATTTATTTACAGAGGGAGTATATTTTCAATACAAGATGCTCTAAAACAAACTAAGCTGGAAAAACGAGCGACCGACAAAATATGGGCCAGCGAAATGGAGAAGCCCAACCGCTCTGTTTTCAGTAACAGAACCGGGCCCAACAGGTAAAAAGTCACCCAGAAAAAAAAGAACTTATCAGAGCCAGGTTTCGATCCTGGGACCTGTGGGTTATGGGCCCACCACGCTTCCGCTGCGCCACTCTGATTTTCATGTTAAATTTGCGAGGTGGCGCTACATATTTGCAAGCAGGCAAGGACTCTGGACGCATACATGGACGGTATGATATTGCTGTCCTACTTAATTCCGCACGCCCACGGACACCACCAACACCAAAACGGTACGGACAAAACAAGGCGCAAATTTGTTTAGAAATGTACGATGGCTGATGGCTCTCCCTATAAATACACCATGCATGGTGTAACGCGCCACATACAGTATATAGCTACGCATCTTAGCTAGCTAGCTTATCATCTTCCATCAGTGCTCACGAGCTAGCAACCAAGATGAGCAAGTCGTCGTGGCCGGAACTGGTGGGAGTCCTGGCGACGCTGGCGGCGACGCAGATCGCGCACGACCGGCCCGACGTCGCCGTCGAGGTGCTCCCGCCCGGCGCGCCGCTGATGCCCGACTACAACGCCGAGCGCGTCCGCGTCTTCATCAACCTCGGCGGCACCGTCGAGAAGACCCCCGTCATCGGCTAGCCTCCCGCCCCGCTAATGGCACGTCGTCCCTGTCCCGGCACGGCACCAGCGCTAGCTGCTGCTGTGACTACTGTACTACGGTATAATGGAAGAATAAAGCGACGTTATGTGTCTGTGCTACGTGATTTCTATGAATACTAGCTAAACTATTCGTGGGTCGTTACGGAGTAACAAATTATTCATGTGTACCAGAACGTGAGTTACGTTCTGAAAACCTAGCCATCGCCAACATCTCCGCCTCCACGGTAGATCGGTTCCCCATCCGCCTACACCTATGTCGGGAGGGATGGAGAACCCAATCTACGAGTGGAGTTCTCGATAAAAGTAGTGTTTGGGTTAGGGTTTCCGTAGCTGTTTTCTTCATCTTTGAAGATGGCATCGCCTAAAAAAAAGCAATCTTTGGCCCTTCGATCGACGACCAGATCTCCTTCTGGCATCAATGCTGGTGTTGGAAGATTAAATTTCTCTAGGTATGGTCCTTCAGATCTTACTTTGCCAGATCGATCTTGGATAATTTCTCATCGTCGCTGCGACGGTTCCTATGTCCTCGACAATGGTGATTCATACTCTCGGCTCCCAGTGACGTCGACCTGGCTGTTCAGTTGTTTTTTTCCTGGAATACCGGTGTTGGTACCCTTGCCGATGTTGGTCGATTACTGTAATGGTTGCGCGCGTGCATCTAGCCTTTGGCATTGCGGCTCAAACTAAAATTATAGAAGAATCCTCGCTGGTATTTACAGGTCTATGGTTGGATATCTTTGTTATTTTCCTACGGCTACCTTCAGAAAAGCACAAGATTGTGTCATGAAAGAAGAAAGAGTTTGAAGATCTCGAATAATGGCTCGTTTCTTTTAGACTTTATATTGTAATCACAGGAGTCGGCTCTTGTATAGGGTTTAAATTGAAGTATTCGGTTGCAGTTGTGAGAAGATTTTATTTGTCGTGGGCGGAGGGCAGGTGGTGTTTCATTTAGGGTGAGATATTGGGACTCGTTTTTGTCTTTATGTTTGTCTGGGTTATCAATGGCATTGTAGCGTCCATGGACAAACACTATAGAGATCTAGCTACCTTCGTTAGTCTTCGCATAATATCAACCATAAAACGCCACCTTCATAGAACCTACACGTGGGAACATGTAGGCCATGAGGATGTAACTATTGGTATCACAAACACAAGTTATGAAAGAATCTACAACAACAATAAATATATATACAACAACTCCTAATTAAGAGTGCCAACTGAGGCTAGTTCAGACGATTAGGTTATTTATGGTGGAATCATCCTACCAAGCTTCAAGTCCTTTATCACGTTCCGGTCGACTACAGAGGCGTCCATGGTGACTTTGAGTTTGCATCTGTACCGTGGTAAGAAAACAACTTCAGAGTTAAGTTTAACTAAAAGATACAACAAGGTTCGCTCACTGCTTCAGTCTCTTATTCTTTCTTGTTTCTTTTTTTTTCCTTTGTGTGTATTTTTGTTTTTTGACCGGCTTTCTTTGGTTTTTCTTTTTTCTTCATTTTACTTGCTAGTCTTTATTATCTTCTTGTTTTTTTCTTCATTTTCTTGTTATACTTTGGTTTTATTTATACTTTCTTGTCTCACTTTGTCATCTTTTTTTATTTTCTTTTTATTTCTTTGCCAGTGTGTACCTGTTTTCTTTCCTTTGAACACATCTCTACTTTTTTTGCAGTACACAATGTACTTTTTTATAGCACACATGATTTTTTTTATACATGCTGGACCTTTTTAAATACATGATGTATATTTTTTTAAAATGCATGTTTGAAAAAAATTAAATACATGGTAACATTTTTTCCGAATACACGGTATACATTTTTTAATGGCAATAACCATTTTTTGAAGTACATGGACATTTTTTAGTTGCATAATTTTTTGTGAAAATTTCACAGATATTTTTTTGAAACACATGAATATTTTCTTAAAATGTCACAATACTTTTTTAATATAAAAAATATTTTTAACCTACATGATATCTGAGTATATCGGTTGTAACATCAGATGAGGATTTGTGGCTCTCTGGTGCCACACACCCCTATATGAATATTAAATTAAAGAAAATACCAGGATTTTTTTTAAAGAAACCTGAAATTTGAGATATCAAACATGGGTGCCCATTATACTCCCATGTTTAGTTTCGAGAGGAGTGGGAGCCCAGATATTCTCGATAAAAAAATCAAAGAATTCCGTGTAGAAAAACCTATTTGGATGGATCATATGTTGGGCAATATTTTCTTCTCCACGGATACTAAGGGCATCCCTCACGTAACTAAATGCGGGAGTAGAATGGGCACCCAGGTTCGAAATCCCAAAATTTCAGTCTTTTATGAATTTTCTGATATTTTTTAAAACTTAATATTCATATAGGGATGTGTGGCACCCGAGAGACAAATCCATGATATTTATTTCTTTCAAATTCATGATTTTTTTTTCAAATTTATGAATTTTTTTCCAAATTCGTGAACATTTTTTCAAAATCATTACCAATTTTCAAATTTGTGAACAATTTTTCAATTTCAAGAACTTAAAAAAAACCATGATTTTTCCAAATCTGTGATTTATTTGTAATTTTGTGTACTTATTCAAATCCACTAATATTTTATTTAAATTCATAAGCCTTTTTGGATCCTGGTTATTCTTCCAAAAGTCTATGGTCGACCAGTCATCGGTCGACCGATCATCCATTGAACGAGCGAATGAATACGAGCACCTAAATGAGGCCTTGAATCACCTGTGAATGAAGCCTGAAGCCGCAACTGAGCGAGCGAAGCACATTGCTTGATAGGCCTGCCCACGTCAGTGTGCATGTGAGCGCCAGTTGACCAGCGGGAATGATGATTTATCCCTTGAGTTGATACACTACTCCCAATATCACATAGATATGATAGTATGGAAGAATGGAGAGGAACCGTGGAGACTCACTAATATCTATGGTAAGGCCACCGTGAGTGAAAGGCAGAAGACATGGGACTTGTTGCGCTTCTTACGGAGTGAATCAGATTTGCCCTGGGTATGCATAGGCGATTATAATGAAGTACTATCACCGGAAGAACACTTCAGAGTGGGAGAGATGCGCCAGACAGATGACAGGCTTTAAGGACGCCGTGGATGTGGCTGAATTATGTGATCTTGGCTTTGTAGGACCGATCTGGACTTTTGAAACAAAGGTGCGAGGAGGTACTTTCACAAGAGTCAGACTTGATAGGGCCCTTGCACTTCCATCATGGATGGCCCGTTTCCCGACAGCGACAGTGCGTCACCTGACGGCGGCATGTTCAGATCATAACCCCATTCTGTTGCAGCTTGAGGAACAGGAGAATCAGCATGCGTATACAAAGCAGTTCCGCTATGAACTTATGTGGGAATCACACCCCGAATTCCATGATTTCATGCAACATGCGTGGAAATCAGTTGCACCCTCAAGGACAATGCACGAGCTTGGAGACAAGCTTTCTGACATGTCCAGCAAGCTGAAGAGTTGGGATGGTGATGTATTTGGTCACGTCAAAAGGGAGATAAAAAAATTGCAAGCACAATTGGAACTTTTGCAGGCTGTCCCGGGCAGAATTGAACCTTCGGAAGAGGAGAAAAGGGTAGTGGACAAACTGACCGAGTGGTATAACAGGGAGGAAATCATGCAAAAACAACGGCCACGCTTACAATGGTTGTCGGCAGGAGATAAAAATACCAAAAAATTTCAGCAGCAAGCGACACATAGGCGCAAGAAGAACAAAATAGAGCGACTATAGTTGCAGGATGGGTCCTTTTGTGAGGATATGGCGAGGTTGAAGGAACATTCTGTCGAGTTCTATAAGAATTTATACACCACGGAAGGAATGACGGGGATGGACGATGTTCTCTCTTCCGTGTCGGTTAAAGTAACTGAGGCAATGAATGAACGACTAGACGCGCCCTATACTGCAGCAGAGGTCAAGTCGGCACTCTTTCAGATGTACCCGACAAAGGCACCGGGGCCAGATGGATTCCCGGCGCATTTTTTCCAACGTCATTGGGACGTTTGTGGTGATGAGGTAACTCGTGCAGTACTCATTATTTTAAATGGTATAGAGGATATTGGAGAGGTAAACCAAACTCTACTTGTATTGATCCCTAAGGTTCTGGATGCCTCTTCTTTGTACTAGTTTAGACCCATCAGTTTATGTAATGTGGTGGTAAAGATTGTGTCTAAAGTGCAAGCTAACAGATTAAAGGAGATCCTTCCAGAGATAATTTCAGAGGAACAATCAGCGTTCGTCCCTGGCAGGTTGATTACAGATAATATATTGACTTCTTATGAGTGCTTACACTTTATGAAAAAGAAGCGAGGAAGAAATTCTCAGTATTGTGCTTTGAAGCTCGATATGATGAAGGCCTACGATAGAGTTGAGTGGAGCTATCCGCAAGCTATTATGTTGAAGCTGGGATTCAGCGAACGCTGGGTGACATCCATCATGAGAGTTGTCACATCGGTTTCTTTCTCGGTACTGTTCAATGGTGAGAGAACCGAGGTGTTCAAACCCTCTAGAGGAATCCGCCGGGGTGATCCTATTTCACCGTTTTTGTTTTTGCTAGCAGCTGAAGGTCTGTCTTGCCTGTTAAGGAGCAGGGGGAATTCTGAAAACCTATCGGGCATCATTGTGGCACCCACAACACCCTCGGTCAATCATCTCTTATTTGCAGACGACAGCTTGCTATTTGCAAAGGCTAGTACAACAGGAGCAACAGAGATCAGAGAAGTGCTAGATGTATATTGTCATGCATCAGGCCAACGTGTTAATTTGGCAAAAAGCTCTGTTCATTTTAGTAAGGGTTGCCCGAACAGCATAAGAGAAGAGATGAAGAACACGCTTGAGGTTCCCACAGAAGCCCTTAATGATCGTTATCTTGGCCTACCATCTGATGTGGGGAGGAACACAAATGGTACTTTAAATATTTGAAAGATAGGGTCTGGAGCAAGATACAGGGCTGGATCGAACGTCTTCTGTCTGTAGGAGGAAAGGAAGTACTAATGAAATCTTTGGCACAGGCCATCCCCACATACTCAATGGCGGTGTTTAAGCTTCCAAGGGGACTGTGCGAAAAGTTGAATAGCCTGATAAGGAGTTTCTGGTGGGGTAGCAAGCAAGGTAAACGAAAGCCTCACTGGGTGTCATGGGACACACTCACTATGCCTAAATACATGGGGGGTCTTGGGTTCCGAGACTTTGAACTATTTAATTTGGCTTTGCTAGCCCGACAAGTATGGAGGATTCTGCAAAATCCGGAGACCATCAGTGCCAGAATCCTCAAGTCGGTCTACTTTCCTGACACAGATATTTTACAGGCAACACTGGGCTCTTCACCCTCCAAGGTATGGCGTGCTTTGATAGAAGGAAGAGACACCCTGAAGTTGGGTCTAATTCGCAGAATTGGTAATGGGCAAACCACATTTGTATGGCGTGAGAATTGGATACCGAGATCTGAACGTTTAACTCCGGTGGTGGCACTTTCAAAATCTCCACCCGAGCTAGTATCCGAACTAATAGATGCTACATCAGGTTGGTGGGACAGGGCTGAACTATCTAGGCATTTTCTGCCCATGGATATTGAAGCAATATCAAGAATACCGATCAGTACAGTCCAACACGAGGACTTCTGGGCATGGCACCATGAAAAAACAGGCGTCTTCTCTGTGAGATCTTGCTACCGTATGCTTGTCACAACTAAGAAGGTTAGGGAAGACTGGTTGGAGGGGCGCCCAAATTCAAGTTCGAACTGGTCAGTGAAGGCCTGGGCTATGCTCTGGAAGATTAAAGTCCCATCAAAAGTACGTGTATTTGTGTGGCGTTTGGCTCAGAGTTCCATGCCCTCGGGTGCAGTGTTACACCGGAGACACATGGCGACAACTACGAGATGCTTCACCCGCAAAAAAAAAAAAACTACGAGATGCGGTTCTGTGGTGCAGCAGATGATACATGGCGGCACTCCTTGCTCGATTGCACCATGGCGAGATGTGTGTGGGCACTTATTGATGAATCATTGACTGAACACATGAGCATGTCCAACTGTTTGGATGCCAAGGAGTGGCTGTTCCATATGTTAGAATCAGTGCCGCACGTGGAGTTCACCAAAATGATCATCACTTTGTGGGTGATTTGGGCGGCGAGGCGGAAAGCAATCCATGAAGCTATTTTTCAAAGCCCGGAAAATATTCATGGTTTCATCACGAGGTACCTGGTTGATCTGGAGATCATTGAAAACACTACACACAAGCAAGGCAAAGTAGGGCAGCGGACTATGCAAGTACGGAAGTGGATTCCACCTACAGGAGGATTGATTAAAATGAACGTTGATGGTGGCGTGGCTAAGAACTGCAGAAAGGGAGGAGCAGCAGCGGTGTGCCGCGACGACCAGGGGGTCTACCTCGGTTCGTCAGCACGCATTATCGATCAGTGTGATGACCCAGGAACTTTGGAAGCAATGGCATGTCTAGAAGCATTATCTCTTGCAGCTGATCTCAATTTGAGCTGAATCATTATTGCATGTGACTCGGAATCAGTTGTCAAGCAAATCAATGAAGGAAGCTACAGCGTCTATAGTAGTCCCGGTCACCGTCGCTCCCGCCCGCAAGGACAGGCTTGCTCGCGTGGCGGCCCACGCGAGTGAGGCCGAGGGACGGCCCGGACGGTCGATGGCGGCGCTGTTGTCATTGTCCTCACGCATGTAGACGAGGCAGTGGGGAGACTGGCGGCGGCGGTCGCAAGGGAGGTCGAATGGCGTGGAGAGGCCAGTCCGAGGCGGACGACGCACGCCGGTAGCTTGGGGACACGGATCCCGCGGATCTGAGCGGTGGCTGGCGAACTCGGCGGCGGCAGCGGCACGAAGACGTCCCTGGTGGTGGCGGTGGTGGTGGCAGCGGCGAGGCTCCTTGCGTGCTCTTGCTCATGGACAAGGGAAAAATAAAGAACTAAGATGCAGTGGAGAGAAAGGAGGGAGGAGGAGAGGTGCGCTGCGGGGGGCGCGCTGGAGCTCCGGTGAGTGGCGTGTGCGCGAGGGCGCGGGTGGATCGCGCGCTGAGAAGGGAATCGGGGATGGGAAGAAGAAAGACAAGATGATAAGAGGACGGAGCTGAGAAGATGAGGTTGGAGGGAATAGCGGTGTGAGGGGCCAAACGACACGCGTCGCCCGTGCATGAGACGGCTGGTGCCCAAACGTTTGCTTGCTTCTCCGTATCTACATGCACAATTGCACATGATCGATGGGTTTGGTTCTACATTTTTCTTTTCTTGACGAAGTTGAATACATGCACAAAATTGACGGGTTTTGTTCTACACTTTTCCTTCTTTTATGTTTTGAGAAAATATTCCAATCCTTCTTACCCATTGTAACCCCATCTGTTTGTGTTTTTGACATACTCATCCTGACTACATAGGTCAGGACACACACGGCGGAAATATATATGCCTGCCTGGACGCCAAATGAAATAAATACATAAATTATCTTTGGGCACTGCTGGTTCCGGTTTCTGCGAGTGCATAATAAACTATCGGTGCCAAAATATAGGCATTTACATCAGTGGCGGACCTAGAAAGTATTTGGAGTGGGGGCAAACTAGTTGAGTGGGGGCATATTCTCTAGAAATTCAAGTAAATTAAGCATATTTTTTGAGAAACACAAGCAAATCTTACTGAAATTTCAAAATTTCAGTGGGGGCCCAGGTCCCCACTCACCTTAACGTGGGTTCGCCCCTGATTTACATGTCATGGCCACAGAGTATTTAACTGTTCTCAATATAGTTGTTGTTCTGGATCAGGAAGAAGATGCCATGCTTGACGTCCATGAAGATGGTCATGTTGAAGGTGGTACGGAGGAACGAGGCAACCACCATATAAATCCTTTTGACCTAAACATTGATGCTATGGCGAAACAAGAACAATTGCACCCAGGTAAAATTACTTTGAAAGTGCTGCATATAACATATATTTTTTGTCTGATGTCAGTGCGGTAATAAATCTGCCGGTGTGGTATGAGCTGTCACTAGGCATGGATAGACTAATTTACAATGCCGTACTGAAGTCGGACGAAAAACATGATGTATATAGCAATGCTCTTACTTCAAAATCATTTTTCTGCTTTGTAAATTGCTTCAAGTGACACTAGCATGCAAACAACACATATGTTCTGATGCTTATGTCCAACGTAATTAGATTTATTTAAAAGTAGCTGCATATGCTATATTTATGATGCAACTTTTATACTAATCAACTACAGATTCATATAGAATGCAAAACCCTCATGGAGGCAAGCAATTTGGATGGCACTCTCGAGTGTAGATGCCAAGGAACAGAAAGAAAAGAGATAGAGAGTGATATCAGTAACTCAAAATAAGTGTTGCGTATATGTTTTTTTATTATCAGTGCGATGGTTAATTTACAGGTGAGATATTTGTTGTCACTATATATTATTGACGGTCTAATCTACAACTTCGTATTGAAGTCAGACGAAAAACATCATGTGTGCTATTACTTCAAAAATTCTTTGAATTAGTAGCTGAACTCTTGAAGAATGTGCTTCAAAGTCAAGAAAAAATGCACTCAACGGAGGTTCTCCATGGACCCCTCTCTCTCTCCAACCATTGCCACTCCACCCCGTAGCAACGCACGGGCATGTTTCTGTTGGGGAACGTAGTAATTTCAAAAAATTTCCTACGCACACGCAAGATCATGATGATGCACAGCAACGAGGGGGAGAGTATGATCTACGTACCCTGGTAGATCGCAACGGAAGCGTTAGCACAACACGGTTGATGTAGTCGTACGTCTTCACGATCCGACCGATCCAAGCACCGTTACTCCGGCACCTCCGAGTTCTTGGCACACGTACAGCTCGATGACGCTCCCCGGGCTCCGATCCAGCAAAGCTTCGGGGATGAGTTCTGTCAGCACGACGGCGTGGTAACGATCTTGATGTTCCACCGTCACAGGGCTTCGCCTAAGCACTACAACGGTATGACCGAGGTGGAATATGGTGGTAGGGGGCACCGCACACGGCTAAGGGACGATCTCAAGGATCAACTTGTGTGTCTATGGGGTGCCCCCTGCCTCAGTATATAAAGGATGGAGGAGGAGGAGGCCGGCCAAGGCTATTGGTGCGGCCAGGATGGGAGTCCTACTAGGACTCCAAGTCCTAGTAGGAGTCCATCAAGAGGGGAGGAAGGGAGAAGGCAGTGGAGGAGTAGGAAAGGTGGCCGGCCCCCTTTTCCCTAGTCCAATTCGGACTAGAGGGGAGGGGGGGGCGCAGCAGCCTTTTTCCTCTTCCCACTAAAGCCCATCAAGGCCCATTACTTCTCCCGTAACTACTCGGTACTCCGAAAAATACCCGAATCACTCGGAACCTTTCCGATGTCCGAATATAGTCGTCCAATATATCGATCTTTACGTCTCGACCATTTCGAGACTCCTCGTCATGTCCCCGATCTCATCCGGGACTCCGAACTCCTTCGGTACATCAAAACTCCTAAACTCATAATATAACTGTAATCGAAACCTTAAGCGTGCGAACCCTACGGTTCGAGAACAATGTAGACATGACCGAGACACGTCTCCAGTCAATAACCAATAGCGGGACCTGGATGCCCATATTGGCTCCTACATATTCTACGAAGATCTTTATCGGTCAGACCGCATAACAACATACGTTATTCCCTTTGTCATCGGTATGTTACTTGCCCGAGATTCGATCGTCGGTATCCCAATACCTAGTTCAATCTCGTTACCGGCAAGTCTCTTTACTCGTTCCGTAATACATCATCTCACAACTAACATATTAGTTGCAATGCTTGCAAGGCTTATGTGATGTGCATTACCGAGAGGGCCTAGAGATACCTCTCCGACAATCGGAGTGAAAAATCCTAATCTCGAAATATGCCAACCCAACATCTACCTTTGGAGACACCTGTAATGCTCCTTTATAATCACCCATTTACGTTGTGATGTTTGGTAGCACCCAAAGTGTTCCTCCGGCAAACGGGAGTTGCATAATCTCATAGTCATAGGAACATGTATAAGTCATGAAGAAAGCAATAGCAACATACTAAACGATCGGGTGCTAAGCTAATGGAATGGGTCATGTCAATCAGATCATTCAACTAATGATGTGACCTCATTAATCAAATAACAACTCTTTTGTCCATGGTTAGGAAACATAACCATCTTTGATTAACGAGCTAGTCAAGTAGAGGCATACTAGTGACACTCTGTTTGTCTATATATTCACACATGTATTATGTTTCCGGTTAATACAATTCTAGCATGAATAATAAACATTTATCATGATATAAGGAAATAAATAATAACTTTATTATTGCCTCTAGGGCATATTTCCTTCAGTTTCCTAGTATAAATAAATTCAAAAGGAGGACAAGAAAGGATTTCGTGTGACGTCAGGAGGAAAAGCCACGCCCTACTGGGCCATGAGCGCAATAATCTGCACATAACCGCACTCCCGATTGTTCTAGAAAAAACCGCACTCCTGATCATATTGGACTGAGGCCGACAGAATAAAAATCACAAAAAAGCTTATCAGAGCCATGTTTCAATTGTGTGACCAGTGGGCTATGGGCCCACCGCGCTTCCTCTGCACCACTCTGATTTTCTTGTTGAATTTCGACGTCAAGGCACATATCCGCAACTGCTTAGTTAGGGCATCTCCAACGCCGACCCGTAAATTCCTCTGGTATATGTCTGTTTTTGTGTTCGAACGTGGTCCACGGACATGATACGGGAGGGAGCCATCCAACGCTAATTACAAAGTATCTGGCTGGGAGAAGAAAAAATAGGTGGGGACCATGCATGGGGTGGGCTATTTGTGGTGTGGTCTCCAGTTGAGAGGAGAGAGAGACGAGAGAGGGACCATGCATGTGAAGAGAGAGAAAAGAGAGGATGCCCACACGAAGGCTTTTCTTTGGTTGATAAAGTGGATGTCCGGACTCCGGTATAGCTATCCTATGTTTGTCTCCGATTTGCTGGAAAACAAACGTCCGGACCACTTCGCGGACCGATACAGAATGGATTACAAAAGTTTTACGGGTATCCCTCGGAGATGCCCTTAGCAAAGCAAGCAAACAAGCAGGGGTTGTGGACGCATACATGCATGGGCGGTCACTCTTATGAATGATGTTTTTTGTCCTAATTATTAGTTCCTCCCGTCCAGGGGACACCACCACCAAAATTGCACTGATCAAACGAGGAGCAAACTAATATAACTTGTTTAGAAATGCACGATCGATGGCTTTCGTTCCCTATAAATAGACCATGGTGCAACGCGCCACATAGATACGCATCTTAGCTACCTAGCTATCGTGATCTCACATACAGTAGTATATACATCCGCCGAACGGTGCTCACGAGCTAGCTAGGTACCAAGATGAGCAAGTCGTCGTGGCCGGAGCTGGTGGGCGTCATGGTGGATTATGCGATGGACCAGATCGAGAAGGACAGGCCTGACCTCGGTGCCGTGCCGTTCCCGGTGGGCACCCCGCTCCCGGGCGGCTACGAGCCCGGGCGCGTCGCCGTCTTCTACCTAAACGACAACGTAGAAACCCTCTTCATGGTCGCCGACATGCCCGTCATCGGCTAGGGCTAGGGCTAGGGCTAGGGCTTGGCCCCCGTACGTGAACGGAATGTAATAGATACCAGCGTGTACGTACGTACGCTCGTCCCTGCAGCAGCGCTGCTGTGACTTACTGTACACGGTATCATGGAAGAATAAAGTGACGTTAATTATGTGTTTGCGCTACCAGATTTCTATGAAACTGATTACACGGAGTAACAAATTACTCTGCTTCGTCAACATGCGTGTGAAACGAGATACGCATGTACTCGCGTCTACTCCTTTTTGGCAGCATCCACGGCCTCCCCTCCCGGGATAAAAACAAAGTGGAAACTTTTCGTTTTTCGGCAGAAAAATGGAAACAGGAAGGAAAAATGGAAGTGAAAATGAAAATCTGCAAAAGAAATCTTTTATGCGGAAACGAAATGGAAACGGAACCATGTTTTCAGGTGTAACATGCGCGAAAACGGAACTTTTCATTTCAGTTAATAAGGAACTTCCCATTTTGAATACGAGCGCATGGTTGTTTTGTAGCCCAACCGAAGACATAATTAGGCCCTACACATAATAAGCAGAATGGCTCAGACGGCCCAACGTCTACAGTACTGCTACTACATCGAGCACGGGAGCATGCGAGCAGAATTCCTAATTCCTAATCTAGCACGTTGCTGTCCTATTTATAATTCTGCCCATCCAGGGAACGCCACAACCAAACCGGCACTGAGCCGCACTGACTGTTAGCCCGACTATAGCTTCCGAGGATCAGACAGAGCAGAAGAGAAACAACCTAAAACTACCGCTTGTGTAAGCTAGCAGAACACACTCATGCATACGCTAACATGGAACTGCTCGTACTACTAATTTGAACATGAAAGTAGCTCGTTGGCTTGCTTTGGAATGAAAATGGCTTGAGTTACAACCGGGGGCGTGAAGCTCCTTATATAGGACAGCCAAACCGATTTAAGCAAAATATCAGCCTGCACTGAGGTAAGCACTTGCGTCACATGCTAGCTTACCTCATCATCCAGTCACATGGTAGAAACGTAGCTTACTTGGTAGAAACATAGGTCTGACAAGCCCCCGACCTCTACA
Source organism: Triticum aestivum (assembly GCF_018294505.1). Taxonomy (NCBI): domain Eukaryota; kingdom Viridiplantae; phylum Streptophyta; class Magnoliopsida; order Poales; family Poaceae; genus Triticum; species Triticum aestivum. The sequence continues at coordinate 13,564,068 of NC_057794.1, forward strand.
TTAATCGATGCATACAGTCATTTTTATTAATTATTTTGCGAAGGTCTGACAAGAATATACATCAAGTCACCTGAAATCATCACTCACACCTACAAACTTGATAATGAGGAGTGCTCTCATCATCCATATATGTAGCCGATGTCGTCACTGATCCATCCATATAACGTATCTAAACCGACAACCGGTGCAACAGACCTAAAACATACACCACATGCACACGTTTTAAAAGCCGCCATCATCATAGAACCACTATCCCTTCTTCAGGAGAGAGATCTGCATCATTCTTGCCAGTCCGGCCACCCGCCGATGCCACCACGGCGCCCAATGACGCCACCGCCCTGCACTCATCCATCCCGACTCTAAAAGATCTGTCGTGCGTAGTACCTGCTGAATAGGCATGACACAGCGTAGCACCTGTCGGCCAGGCATGACTTGACATCTCCGCCGAAGCTCCATTCAAGACAAAGTCGCTCCACCTCCTGCCTCTATCTTCCAGCGCTGCTCCACAAATGATACTCTCATGAGAGAAACGACACCGTATTGCCGTCATCGTCTGATCTGGAGGATCGGATCCTAGGGTTTCCCTGGGAGCAGCACGAGTGGGTTGACAGTTACACGACGATGCCTACATCAAGGTAACAGCGCAGAACGCCGCCGTCGCTTGCCGTCGGCTCGGTTCAAGACATGACTTGACATCTCCGCTGAAGCTCCGTTTATGACAAAGTCGCCAGACTTTTTTTGACACTAGTGTTTTAGCGGCAGAATATACAAGATAGGCAAATATACTTCAGAAGAAATATTCAAGTGCCACGACCAAAACACACTCCATGCAAGAGGAAACAAACACACCATGGGAGTTAGGCACCAGTTTGCAAGGTAAAGGGAAATGATAGGGAGAGAATAAGGTACTGAAGGCAACCTAGTATAAAAATGAAGAACGTGTAGAGCCAACACCTATGATAAGGTTCACAAGTGCAGGCACCAGTTTGCAAGGTAAAGGGAAATGATAGGGAGAGAATAAGGTACTGAAGGCAACCTAGTATAAAAATGAAGAACGTGTAGAGCCAACACCTATGATAAGGTTCACATGAACAGGGTAATGGTCTAAACTATTTGCTCGTTGAACATCATCAAGGCGGCCGAACGACATTACATAATAATTTGGAATGTTTCATATGAACAGGGCATGTGCTAACCTGTGACTCCTCCGGTGGTTGAACTGTGTCTGCCGTGTGTAAACCAAGGCTCGCCCCCCCCCCCCCCCCCCCTCCCGAACTTTGTTCTTTTTTTTTTGAACATCAGTACAGACATAAGCGCTCATATACACACGCATACACTCATTCTTATGAACGCACACACGCACACCCTATCCCTATGAGCACCTTCGAAAGACTGAGCCGGCATATCATCTTGAAATTTACGAAGTCACCGTAGGCACCTCGTCGTCGATGGGAACGTCTCCTCCCACTGAATGCGCATCGCCGGAAATCCTGAAATAAATCCAGGAATAAATGCGAGCACCAAGATTTGAACCCTGATGGGCTGGGGATACCACAATCCCTCTAACCATCCAACCACAGGTTGGTTCGCCACACCCCCCCCCCCCCCCCCCCCCCCCCCCCCCCCCCCGCCGAACTTTGTTCTAATATGTGTGTTGTTTGTTATTTGTCACATCACTAACTGGGGTTGTATATGGAAAGGTTGAGGATCACTGATTGGTGTTGTATATGAAAAGATTGAAGGAAAAGAGGTATAGTTTGATTTGTTATTTGATAATCTGCAAGGAAAGAGTGGCAATGTGTTGTTTGGCTTATTTGCATATGTGTAGATAAAAAACCAGATGGGGGAGGTGGTGGAAGCTAGCGTTGAGAAAAATCGATGGGGGGATGGCGCTGAAAAAAATCGGTGGGTGAAGGCTTCGATCGATGGATGGGGGTACGAGACGAAAGGACGTACCCAGTGCCCCTTTAGGAGTAGAGATACTAATGACACAACCAACTCAGTTATGTCTACGTCTTTGATTGTTCATGAGAAAATTAATATTGCTATGTCTAAAAATTGTTAGATTTGTTTTTTAACATAAATTGTTTGATTTGTTGGGATTCCATCGATTGTATTGATGACTAAATCAGTATTGGTAGTTACAACAGATACCAATACCAAAGTATCTTAATAAGCATAAACCCAACCCTTAGAATTTTTGCATTCTTACAATATATAAATATAAAGTGGTAATTCAAAATGGTGCCCAGGATCATGTGGTGAACAGTAAACTAAAAAAATAGCAAACAGAATAAAAAATTGAAAGTTTTAGGCAACCAAGATGCTCAGGTGCGTGCAAATTTTCGTGGTGTTTAGACATCTGAGCCGATTGAGCCAAAAAAGCAATTTTTGGGCGTGTGACAAAATTTGAAAAAGAACACTATGCGGAGCTGATTTTAATTTTTTATTACACAATGTACAAATTTACAGTATAGTGAAACATTTTGTTTGATATACGCTGGATCTTTTTCCAATACATGATGTATATTTTTAAAACATGTTCAAAAAAAAATACATGGTAACATTTTTTAAATAAATTTTGTACATTTTAATAGGTAATAATCATTTCTTAAACTACACGATGATTTTTTCAAATTGTACAACTTTTCTGAAAATTTCACAGGCATTTTTTGAAACACACGTTAATGTTTTCTTAAAATGGCACGATATATCCTTTAAATGGAAACAAACATTTTTAGCCTATGTGATATTTTAGTATATTTGTTGTAATATCATCTTATATTATGGGACGGAGGGAGTATCATTTTTTATAACATTCATATTTTGTTGAAACACGGGAATATTTCCATCAAAGTTGACGTACATTCTTTTAGTGGCAAGAAACATCTTTTTCACATTGCATATATATATATATATATATATATATATATATATATATATATATATATATATATATATATATATATTTTAAACTTTTGCATGGAATGTTTTGAAATGCAGGAATGTTTTTTCATTGTCACGAACATTTGTTTTTCAAAGTTATCAACATTTTCTAAAACTATGGTACCACATTTTTTACACTATGTTGACATTTGTTCATAAATTTGGTAAGTAAATTTAGGTATTGATATATATGCATTGATTTAATTTAAAATATAAACAAAGTAAAGAAGGAGGACAAAAAAATAATTTCGGTTGACATGAGCATATTAGCCCGATCCTACAGGGCCATGTGCGCATTGCGTTTTGTATGGGCTGTTGGTTGAATCCTTGCTCCGCTGATAGTCAAGCCTAATAATATTGAACTGGGTCCAACAGAAAAAATCACAAAAGTTTAACTCTGATTTTCTTGTTTAATTTGCTGCTTCACGCTACATATCTCAACTGCTCAGTTAGCTCGAGCAGAGATTGATACCGCGAAAAAAGTGTTTACAGGAGATTTTATTGTAATTCTTAGTCATACGAGTTACTTTGTATTTTCTTGGATCTTAGGATCAAATCAGTGTACCTGTAATTGTTATGAATATCAATAAAGTTATATGTGTTTCTCAAAAGAAAAGATTTTTTTGAAATAAATCGTTAGCTTTATTAATTGCAAATAGCAGTTATATCGTCCATAAGAAGAGGTACAATTTCATCCATGGGCTCCTCAAAATAGTCATTTGTCATGGAAATTTTCGCTAATCTATCTAGTTCATGAGCCACCTTATTTGCCACCCTATTACAATGTTCAAACCTAGTAAGAGGAACATCACAAGCCAAAAAATAGCAATCATCAAAGACCGTCGCCGCCGCTCCCGCTGATTGTCCTCCATTCTTCATTGTGTTGATGACTTCAATATTGTCTGAGTTGACATCAAGGCGATTGCATCCCGCCCTCTGTGCAAGTAATAAACCAAACCTTAGGGCCAAAATTTCCGCTGTCAGAACATCCGCACACCAGTCAAACTTCCAGTTTCCGCTGGCAATAAATCTTCCTTTATCATCTCTGAGAACAGCCCCAGCTGCACCACTAAGCCGATCATGACTAAACGAAGCATCAACATTCAGCTTAACAAGTCCCAGAGAAGGTTTGCTCCATCCTCCTTTTTAATAGATGCATTAGGGAAATGGGCATTTACATAGTTTCTTGTTATTGCCCTAATCCCCATGGAGGATTGTTGTGTGTTTTGAGCCTTACCTTCATGAACCAGCCTACGTCTATCCCACCACAAATACCAAGCGGTTATAGCTATTAGTTCACGTACATTCTGGATTCCTAGAGTAGCTATTTCATTATGTGGCTTGAGAAGTAAAAATTGTAGGATTGCTTCTCTTGCCCTATCAATAGCACATGCTTCTTTAATCACCCTGCACATCCTGAGTTTGTTCCAAACCTCTTTTGCCTTATGACAGAGGAACAATACGTGTTTCGTGTCTTCCGGTTCATTCGTGCATGAGGGGCATATAGGCGAGACCTTCATGTGTCTATTGGCCAGTGTAACACGACATGGGAGGGTACCATGCAACGTACGCCAAATAAAGATTTTTACCTTTCCTGGACAAGGCAATTTCCAAATCTTCCCCCAAATAGGGTTGACATTGATTCTACCCATGCCACTTATATACTGCAATTTCTTTCCATGTTGTTGGTTCCATTCCTCCAAATAGGCAGATCGAACAGTGAACAAACCATTTCTCGTAAAACTCCATGCAATGAAGTCTTCCATGGTATGCATAGGAAGGGGAATGGCGAGGACTCTTTGAGCATCAATCGGCCACAAAGTTTGTCTCACCAAATCTTCATCCCAACAATTCATAACTGGATCAATGAGATCAGCTCCCTTTCACAAAAGTTGCCCTCTTGTAGGGGTGATAATTTTCCTATCTGTACTGTGAGGAATCCATGCATCTCTCCAAATATCAATTTTTTGACCATTTCCAACTCGCCAGATATAACCATTTTTCAGTGAGTTAACCCCCGCCATAATGCTTTGCCAAGTAAAGGACGAACCCTTCTTTAAACTTGCACTCATCAAGTCGCCATCAGGGAAATACTTAGTTCTCAAAATAGTGGCACATAAAGACTCCGGTTTATCAATAAGACGCCATGCTTGTTTGGCTAACAAAGCCAAGTTGAAACAATGTATATCTCGAAAGCCCATGCCTCCTTGGTTTTTTTGGTACACACATCTTCCACCATGCCATCCAGTGCAATCTCTTCTGATTGTCCTAGTCACCCCATCAAAAATGCAACATCGCGTCAATGATTCCTTTACAATTTTTTTAGGAATTGTAAAGATGGACATAGCATAGGTAGGTATAGCTCGAACAACAGATTTGAGCAAAACTTCTTTCCCTTCAGATGATAACAGTTTTAACTCGGTCAATCAGGAATTGAAAACAATCACTTTTATCCATGCCCACATTGACAGGCAAACCCAAATATTTATCATTTAGGGCTTCAGTCATAATATTTAGAATTGTATAAATTTGTGCCTTTTCTTCTACTTTTATGTTTGGACTAAAAAATATGCTAGATTTTTCAACACTCACCATCTGTCCTGAGGCGGCACAGTAAGAATCCAAAACTGATTTCAACGCCTCCGCATTCATAGCATTTGCTCGCATAAGTATCAAAGAGTCATCCGCAAAGAGAAGATTGGAAATAGGTGGAGCATCTCTGCATACCTTTATGCCTGAAATACTTCCATTCTCCCCTGCTTTCGCTAAAAGGGCAGTAAGACCCTCCGTGCATAATAAGAATAAGTAGGGAGATAGGGGGTCTCCCTGCCTCAGTCCGTTAGTGGGTTTAAAACTCTCAGTTTCCTCGGCATTAAAACGAACTCGGTACTCCATAGAAGAAATACATTGCATAATTAAATTCACCCATTTCTTATCAAATCCCAATTTTAACATAATTTCCTTTAAAATGACCCATTCCACTCTACCGCATGCCTTGTGCATGTCCAATTTGATGGCACATAGACCCTCTTTACCGGCCCTCTTTTTCTTTATTGTATGAAAACACCCATAAGCCACTAGTATATTATCCGTAATCATTCTTCCAGGCACAAAAGTGCTCTGAGTTGGGCTGATAATATCTGTTAGGATTATCTTCAAACGGGAAGCAATCATCTTTGAAATTACCTTATATACCACGTTGCACAAGCTAATTGGTCTAAATTGAGTTACCTTTTCTGGAACATTAACCTTTGGGATCATTACAATCGCAGTGTCATTCCATCCCTCTGGAATGGAGCAAGTATTCACTGCCTTGAGAACCTCTTCAATCAAATCATCTCCCAACATAGGCCAGAATCTTTTATAAAAAATAGCATGAAGGCCATCAGGACCTGACGCTTTTAAATCCCCAATGTCGAATAGGGCTTTTCGAACTTCCTCGGCCGTATAAGGGGCCAGAAGAGCATTATTCATTTCTTCATTTATTTTCCTTGGGATAAGCGAAAGAACGTCCTGGTTCGGTTGGGTTACTTCTGAGGTAAACAGATTCGAAAAGTACCTCTTAATATGATCCTTCATCTCCGTCCCTTGCACCCAAACACCATTTTGATCAAGTAATTTCTTAATCTGATTTCTTCTCTTTCTGGCCGTTGCCGCATTGTGGAAAAGTTAGCTAGGGGTTCTAGATGCACACATGGAGGGACGTTCACTCTTATGAGTTTTGTCCTCCTTAATTCCACCCGTCCAGGGAACACCACCACCAAAACGGCACTGACCAAACGAGGCGCAAACTTGTTTAGAAATATACGATAGTTTTCCCTATAAATACACCACGGTGTAACACCCCACTTACTCAGATACGAATCTTAGCTAACTAGGTAGCCACATCGTCTCAGGTAATCACGAGCTAGCTGCCAAGATGAGCAAGTCGTCGTGGCCGGAGCTGGTGGGCGTCATGGCGACGCCGGCGGCGACGCAGATCGCGCACGACAGGCCCGACGTCGCCGTTGAGGTGCTCCCGCCGGGTGCGCCGCTGACGCCCGACTACAACCCCGAGCGCGTCCGCGTCTTCATCGACACCAATGGCATCGTCTCCCAGACCCCCGCCATCGGATAGTGCTGGCCCCCGTGAACGTACGGGATGGAATGTAATACTCGTCACTACGTCAGACGGCGCCCCCGCAGCACTAGTGCGATTATCTGTGCGCGGTATAATAATGGAAGAATAAAGTGACGATATATGTTTGTGCTACGTACGTTATTATTTCCATGAAAACTAGCTATGCATGAAAGAACAGATGATTCTGATTTTTCCGCCGCCGTCGAGATTGTTTTTCCCAACCTCGGTCTTGTTCCGCTGTTCTCGGTGCTCGATCAGGGAGCGTTCTCTGCGACGCCTCCTGGTTCCTGGCGAGGCTATGGAAGGCGGAGGCTCTAGGGTTACCTCAGCAAGGCCCGGTCGATTTTTAGTTGGGTTAGGGTTCGAGATGTCATCAAGCGAGGCTTCAGGATCTGCGGCTGCAGGTCCAAAGGAGATCGATGATGTGGAGAAACTGATGGAAGAATCAGGGCTGCGGGAGGAAGAGGATCTGGAGGAGCCGGTAGCTGACCTGGATTCAGACATGCATGATGCAGAACATAACAAAAAGTGGCCACTAGCTTTGGCTGCGGGGTAGAACACATCATCTGCAGGAATCAGTGTGACGGCCGATGCAGACATGTTGCTGCTGCCTCTCCCTATTGTTCCTCCGAGCCTAAGTGGAAAATAAGACCCCTATAGGGCCAAGGTGGTTGTGGACGCAAAGACATGGCGGCTAAGAGTGGAGTACAAGGAAAAGGCGAACCAAAGTTGGCGGGACCAGGAGATGGGCGTCGCTGAGCCTAGTGAGTACTTTTTGCTGGAACTGTCATGGTACGGACAAAGCCACGACAGTCCGTGAGCTTTACGGTTTTGCGGGGAAATTTGCCCATACCCTACTGTGCATTATAGAAACACAAATTGAAGGTGCTAGGGTAGTAGCATTAGCTAGTACTCTGGGTTTTGACAGTCGAGGTAACCCTAGCATTATAGAAACACAAATTGAAGGTGCTAGGTAGAAGCGTACTTGTCCATCCCATATGGAACTAAAGGTCAATGAATGCCTGATCAAGATGTATCACAGAGAAGAGATATTATGTGGAAGTAAAGGGGCCAGTAATGTCGGTGCTAAAACCGACGGATCTCGGGTAGGGGGTATCCCGAGTTGATGATCTCGGCATGATGGTTAACATGAAGTAAAGGGGGGACACGGTTTAACTAGGTTCAGGCCCTCTCGAAGAAGTAAAACCTACGTCCTACTTGTGTTGTATTGATCATGGATGGGGTACAAAGTACATGATGATCTACCTCGAGATTGTATGAGTGAGTTGTAACCTCTAAAAACCTTGCCTCTATGGACTACACCCGTCGGCTTATATATGCATCGGGGGTATCTAGGATTACAAGTGTCTCGGCTACAACTAAGTGTCTCGGCTACAAATATGCCTTGAAGTGTATGTCAATTCTTCGGAGGGTTCCATCTGAGTACGCCGAGGGTCGGGACATGCATGGCCCATTCTTTGGTTGTTGGTGGGTCTCGGTCCGGCCCACGACTGGCAGGCCGACATGGTGTTCACCTTCCAATCCCGGACACCGTCACAAAGTCGTGTGCGCCTGAAGCTGGTTGGGTTAAGATGTGTACAAATGGGTCCTATGCAAATGATGGTACGACAGAGACGTAAGGGTACCATTATCTTCTCTTCTGCAGACAACTCTTCTCGTGTCGTGCTCTTGCATGGAAGGCTTGTCGATTGCTATCCAGAGGAGTGACGTACCAACCATAATTGAGATGAATTATGTTGTTGCGGTGAAGTTGATTCGGTCTCGGGAGGTGGACAGAACGGTCTACTCCTCGCTCATCAAGGAAATTATATACCCCATGTCTCTTCGTGAATCATGCATTACTCATGTCAATCATACTCAAAATATGGTTAGTGATAGTCTAGCTAAGTTTGCTTGTTTAAAAGGCAGAACTACGACTTGGATAGGTTCGGGCCCTTTGGTTGCTGTGGAGCTAGCTACGATTGATTGTATGAACATTATGAGTTGAGTAATACATTAATTATTTCACCCGCAAAAAAAAAGAATCTGCTACCTAAATAGCGAGTAGATAAATTGTGAGTGAAAAACGTTGTGGTAGTAACAAAAAACTGCTTAGGGATTTACTGCTGCCTCAAAAGCAACACGGAAAATCTACTCCTTTTTATTTCCGAGAAGAGATGAACACCAGGGCCTTCATATTTTGTTTTCACCATTGCAGCACAACTTTTTTTTAGGCACTGCAGCACTGCAGAGAGCGGCTAGCTGGGCGGCTGGGGGCTGCTAGCAAATAGTCCCACATCGCTAACCGAATAGCGCTCGCACCAGCCGGGCGTGGTCGTTCCCGCCTGTAACTCCAGCTCAGGAGGGCTAAAGAGTTCGTACGGTGTGGTTGGTGGGCTCGAAGCCCATGTGAGACCCAGTCTAAAAGGCTTGCCTCTGGCCTTGTTTCCGTCGGGGAGGACGGCCATTTGCCACCCGCTGGGTCTTGGTCTCCAGGCTGGGCTTGCCGGCACTTTGCCTCGGGGATCCTCCTCGGGCAGAGCCTACGTAAATATGCCTCGGGCTTTACACGAAGAGATGTTACAAGCGGGTTCCATGTCTCCGTGTACCATGGGTTCGCTCAACTAACTAACCGACCAACTCTTTTTATTTTTTCAAAAATATAAACATACTCATTAATTACAGAGTATTCATTTTCTTACAAATTTACATTCAGGTCGATAGACCACGTGCGACAAGTACAAGCACTGAAGCGGACCCAAGATGTGCTGCCACAATCGCCCCTCCCTCAACATTCGGGTCCATAGACCACGTAGCAACAACTACAAGCATTGGAGCGGACCCAAGACGTGCCGCCACCATTGCCCCTCCCTCAACGGTGTCAGGCAAACATCGTTGTAGTACATAGTGAGGATGCCGTCAACGGTGTCCACCGGATCAGCGCACCAAAACTGATGACGAAGATACGCATACATCAAAAGTATCCAACTTGTAGACACACAAACACAGACCAACGAAGACCGAATCATGCGGATCCATTGTAGACAAATGCTGACCGAATCCCGCGAGATCCGCCGAAACAAACCTCACATGTCGTCCGACGACACTAGAAGTATCATCGAAACAGAGCGGGGGGTAGTCGGGGAGGACGTTAGTCCATCTTCATGGAACCGGCTCGTCTCTCTAAGAAGGAGACAAATCCTAACAAACTTCAGAAAAACTTCTAAAAATGAAGCACTCCCGCTGGCAAGGGCTGAGATCCACCGCGCCTCCATGACCCTACTAAGGCCATGGGAGACAAGTTAGACCGACGGTGGCGTCCACGGAAGGCAGGGGAAAACCTAATCGCGGGGTGCCCTTGCAGTCGAGTATTAACCTTGAAATAAGAGTGAAATGTGCTACTAATCCATTGTCTCGAAGTGATTGCATGCTTTATACCACAAGTCGAGGAGTGATGAATTTAGGCCATAAAGTCGTTGGTTTGATCAAATAAAACCAAAATTGACTTGAGAGAAAAAAAATCTGCCACTTGGTTGCCACATTAGCATGAAGTTTTCATCTAAGAGTATATTTGTTAGCCTAACATCGCCATGCAGGATTTTATAAGCTAGACCACCTACTGATGTCGTAGCAATACTTAAACACACATCCAAATTGAGAGGCACAACCTTGTTGTTGCTATGAAGTATATCATCAAGGTTACCTTTGGGGAGAAAAATCATAGACAAGCATCGAGGTATCAACTTCTAGCCAACAACCTATGAGCATGATGATGTTCTTCTGGATGATGACTTCATTGGCAAATTGTTCATTCTCTAGCTTTGATTGGTGTCTTCACTGCAACCAACTTATTATCAAGAAGGCTCTTGTAGACTTCACCAAAGTAATCATTCCAGTTATGTTTTTACTCTTCAACATTGGCTTAAGTTCCTCCTTTTTTAAAGCTTTATCATGTTTGCCTTCCTTTTGGTAAAACTATCTGATCTTTTTTTTCTACAAAGACTAGTGAGAAAAGGCAGAATTGCCATGACAAAGAAACCGCCTATAACACCCGCATGAAGAACACTCTTTTTAAGTGAAGTCGTAAATGAACATTCATTCTCTACTATTTATATAAAAGCAAGACATGGGTGATCGATGACAAAACCCATCAACTAGAGTGAAGGTGCTAACTAACCTCGAAAAAGAGTGAAGGTGCTAACAAATAACATTTTGGAAATTGTCCTTAGTTTGCGATATAGAAGTAGTATAAATTGGATGTCCCTTTTTTTGGCATGGGTCTAGTCAACATTTTTCACGTGGTGGATCCTCGTTTGATCCAAATGGTGCAAATCGTTTTGTATGCCTTTGTTCGATAGAAACAAGTACTAAAGCGGGCTACATGAACTAATAAGCACTTAATATGGTAGAGAATAGAATTTTAGTTCTTTTTGTTTATTGCATTCCCTTTTTAGTGTTTGGATGATAACAACAAAATCACATATTTCTTCATTCGATGACTACTGTTAGTAACGGCTTATTACAAGCTCACATGTCAGTTGAAAATAACTGCTGACTCGGCACATTCCCTTTTATCATGCTCGTGAATTTGAAAAATTGGTAGCGCAATAAAAAATGCTCATAGAATTAAAAAATGTTTGCGAATTTCAAAATGGTTCCCCAATTTCAAACAAAGTTCATTGATTCAAAACAATATTCGCCAATTAAAAATATTCAAAAAGTTCCATGAATTACAAAAAAGTTTTCTAAATATGTTTGTGTATTCCAAAAATTGTTCAAATTCAAAAAATGTTACTCGATTCAAAAAGTGTTCACAAGTTTCAAAGAAATTCATATTTAAAAAAATCGCAATTGTTTTAAAAATGATCACGAATTCAAAAAATATCAATGATTTCAAAAAAAGCCACGAGTTTGTAAAAGAAAGTTTCCTAATTTTAAAATTGTTTACGATTCCAGCAAATGATCACGTTCTCAAAGAAATGTTTGTGAATTTAAAAAAATGTTTATGATTTTAAAAATGCTCATTAATTTGTAAGATGTTCACAAAATGGAAAGTATAATAAAAATGCAAGAAAATTGGAAAGTAAAAATAAAAAATAAAATAAAAACAAAGAAGATAAAAAAGTAAAACAGAAAAACCGTGATTTTTTAAAAATGTACCAGTCCATACATCATCATCTCCCCAGCTAATAGCATGTGTCACAATCCTATTTATCGATTCAGGCTGAAAGAAACAAACAAAAATCAAACGGATCTATGAATATGCAATCTTAGATGCACAAGATGGGAAGTAATATAACAATGTATGCCTCTTTTTGTTTTGAGGGGAATACACCGGATAATTAAGTCAACCTTTTTATAATATACTCCAGTGATCTAAAAGGTCTTATATTTATATTTGTTTACTGGGGGGAGTATATTTTTCAGTACAAGATGCTCTAGCCTCTAAGTCAAACTAAGCAGAAAAAATGGGCGACCGACAAAATATGGGCCTAGCGAAAATGGAGAAGCCCAACCGCTCTGTTTCCAATGGATGAAAAGGCCCAATCAGAATTTATCAGGTGGACGTAAAAGAAAGGGCCCAACAGGTTAAAAAATCACAAAAAAAAAGAAATTCTCAGAGCCAGGTTTCGATCCTGGGACCCGTGGGTTATGGGCCCACCACGCTTCCGCTGCGCCACTCCTCATAAAAGAAAAGTTATAAAAAATGTTACTTACTCCATCCCATAATATAAGATGTTAGGGAGTAACGTTTTTCGTTATTTATGACCATATTTTTGAAACATGGGAATATTTCCATCAAATGTGACGTACATTCTTTTAGTGGCATGAAACATTTTTTAAATATTTTTTTAGAAAATTGCACGCATTTTTTTGAAATGTGGGAACATTTTTTCATTGTCACGAACATTTTTTTTAAGTTGTCAACATTTTTTAAAATGCTATAAATTATTTTTTATAGTATGTTAACATTGTTTTTTCAAATTCATGTTTTCAAAATTGGTAAGTCAATTTAGGTTTTTTTTAGATATATGCGCAATAAGCTGCATATAACCGCATGGGCTGGCTGGTGGTTGAAACATTGCTCTGCTCATCATCAAGCCCAATCATACACGCCTGAAAAAACAAAAAGCCCAATCATATTGAACTGAGGCCAACAGAAAAAATCACCCAAAAATCATATCAGAGCCAAGTTTCGATCTTGGGACCTATGGGTTATGGGCCCACCACGCTTCCGCTACGCCACTCTAATTTGCTTGTTTAGAGTTGCAATGCTATCGTACTTCAACGTTTGGTGATTAGCAGCAAAAATAACGGCTTGTAGCTTAGTTTTCTAGGTCAATCAAATGCCATAAACACTGAGAACTTGGACACCTCCACAACCTGGCTTTCTCAACTATCAACCACATCAAACCCACAGGTCTTTTCCCAGGATCTTACCTGACTCTTCTAATTTTCCCGAAGTTATTCTCAAAATCTTTTCGAAGTTTGACATAAGAATGAATTTCATCAGTCAGATGCCATCATCGCCCCCTCTCTCAACGGTGTCAGGCAAAACATCGTTGTAGTATACAATGCGTATGTCGTCGTGCTACGATCCCACCGGATCAACGCACCAAAACAACAACCGCTGACGATGAAAACACGCATATATCGAAAGGATCCAACATGTAGACACACGAACACATGCCAAAGAAGAACGAATCCGTACGGATCCACATAAGACAAACCTCACACACCCTCCGACAATGCTAGAAGTATCATCGAAATCGGGAGGGGGAGGGGGAGGGCGCTGATGACCTCACCACCTTGCCGCTGCTCGCCATTCTCGATCCCGAACAGCCGCAGTTCCAGGAGGCCCCCATGGTTGCAACAAAAAATCCCAGCGTTGGTAGAAGCTTCCCTAACTGCCTGTTGTAGCAACAAAAAATCGTGTGTCGTCCCCGTCATGCGAGTCGCGACCGGCCGAGCGTTCGGCCCCCGCGCTGGCCCCAAACATTTTCCATTCAAAAAATGTTTGTGATCCCAGAAATATGTTCACAATTCCTAAAAATGGACATGAATTTGTAAGATGTTCACAAAATGGAAAGTACATTAAAAATGAAAAAGTAAAAAAAATGAAAAAACCAAAAGAAAAAAGGGAAAAGGAAAAAAAGGAAAAACCATGTTTTTTAATGTACCAGATGAAAACTAATATACAACATAATTTCCCCAACTAATAGCACGTGTCACCATCCTATTTATCGATTCGGGCGGTGAGGGAGAGGAACCGGCAGGGGTAACGGGGCGCCGGCGCCGCTGCCGGCGAGAGGAGCAGCGCCCGAATCAGTATTGGTAGTTACAACAAATAGCAAGACCAAAGTATTTTAATAAGCATAAACCCTAAACCCTTGGAAATTTTGCATTCTTACAATATATGAATATAAAGCAATAATTCAAAACCGTGCAGCGAATATACTGTATGATGCGAATTTTCATCATTCCACCATGACTCCAAGCTCTGGCTGCACCCCTATATCCCTTCTTTCCTGATCTATTTATTCTAGTCCGCCCAACCATCAACAATTTTATGCAAAGCGGAACGTCAAGATTTTTAATCCACTCTGAATATCTGAAAATCACATAAAGCCGCTCGGATAAAGGAAGTATGAGTTGAAGTACACAGGATGCAAGGGCAATTCCTAAGGACTCGAGGACATATCTATGCTCTTAGAACCAGGAGGCAAACACTGAGTGGGCGAAGCATGCTACATCTAACATATTTATGATCTAAAAATTGTTACATTTTGTTGGGATTGCATCGTTTGTGTTGATAATTAAATCAGTATTGGTAGTTAGAACAAATACCAAGACCGAAGTATCTTAAAAAGCGTAAAACCCTAAACCCTTAGAATTTTCGCATTCTTACAATATATAAATAAAAAGCGATAATTCAAAACGGTGCCCAGACTCATCTTCATGCGGTGGACAGTAAACTCAAAAAATATAGTAAAAATAAAAACAAACATAATTTTTAGGAATCCAAGATGCTCATGTGCTCAAGGGTGCGTGCAAATTTTCGTGTTCTTTAGACATCCGAGGAGCTCATACTAAAACAAAATCAGCTCCAAATAGTGTTCTTTTTCAAAGTTTCTCACACACCCAAAAATTGTCTTTTTTGGCTGAAGCTCCTCATAAAAGAAAAGTTATAAAAAAATGTTACTTACTCCGTCCCATAATATAAGATGTTAGGGAGTAATGTTTTTCGTTATTTATGACCATATTTTTGAAACATGGGAATATTTCCATCAAATGTGACGTACATTCTTTTAGTGGCATGAAACATTTTTTAAATATTTTTGTAGAAAATTGCACGCATTTTGTTGAAATGCGGGAATGTTTTTTAAGTTATCAACATTTTCAAAACTGCTATAAATTATTTTTATAGTATGTTAACATTGTTTTTTGAAATTCATGTTTTCAAAATTGGTAAGTAAATTTAGTTTTTTTTAGATATATGCGCAATAAGCTGCATATAACCGCATGGGCTGGCTGGTGGTTGAAACATTGCTCTGCTCATCATCAAGCCCAATCATACACGCCTGAAAAAACAAAATGCCCAATCATATTGAACTGAGGCCAACAGGTAAAAAATCACAAAAAAAAGAACGTATCAGAGCCAGGTTTCGATCCTGGGGCCTGTGGGTTATGGGCCCACCACGCTTCCGCTGCGCCACTCTGATCTGCTTGTTAAGTTTGCGACGTCACTTTACATATGATAGCAGCTCAGTTAGCAAGCAAGCAAGGGTTGTCGACGATCACTCTTATGATGATACCTAATTCCTCCCGTCCAGGGAGCACCACCACCGAAATGGCACTGACCAAACGAGGTGCAAACATGTTTAGAAATGTACGATGGCTTTCCCTAATCCCTATAAATACACCATGGTGCAACACGCCACTTAGATACGGATCTTAGCTAGCTTATCATCTTCCATCAGTGCTCACGAGTTACCTAGGTCCCAACTCCCAAGATGAGCAAGTCGTCGTGGCCGGAGCTGGTGGGCATCCTGGCGACGCTGGCGGCGGCGCAGATCGCGCACGACCGGCCCGACGTCGCCGTCGAGGTGCTCCCGACCGGTGCGGCGGTGACTCACGACTACGACTTCGAGCGTGTCCGCGTCTTCATCGACCTCGGCGGCGTCGTCTCCAAGACCCCCGTCATCGGCTAGCCTCCTGCCCCGCGAATGGCACGTAGTAACGGAATACTACGTACTGTACGTACCAGCGTGTACGTCGTCCCTCTCTCCCTGTGACTACTGTACTACGGTATGCTGGAAGAATAAAGTGACGTTGTGTGTTTGTGCTACGTGATTTCTACGAAAACTAGCTAAAATATTCGTGGGTTGTTACGGAGTAACAAATTATTCGGAGGGTTTAACTCGTTTATCCCGCTCATGTTTATTTCTGTGTTAGCCGTACTGACATTATGTGTAGATGTGTTTACTGTTTGCGTAGTACGTGCTTATTTAGATGGAATCCAGTATGTCATTAATTTCGCCAATGCCATGTTCATGATCATTTCCTGGATTAAATTAATCGAAAAATTACACATTTACTCATCATCACGTGCATCTGATTTTTCTTGAACATGTTCATTGGGTTGAGCAAGACGAGTCTCCTCCTCAATCACAATGGAAATGATATTATCAAGGCTTAGCCATTCAGTTTTGGATAGTGTTAGCTGGCGGTGGAGATCAAACTCCTGATTTAGGCCATCAGGGAAGAGCTTACCCACAAATGGTTCAAACCAGGTATGGTGAACAACCACGTCACTCTTGTCAACGGGTTGAAAAGGATGGTAATAGTGCAACTCCCTATACAATCTCTTCATCTCACCTGCATACTTAGTCATTGATTTTGAACCTTGCTTCAAGTTAGTCAACTCTTGCATGATGCGAGTAGCCTACATCTTATTTAATTATAGATAATGTAATTAGGTGAGTCCTTAGGTTTGTCGCAGTACTCCGTGTTGTAGCTTGGAGATGATGCCGCAGGTCATGGCGGCAGCTCGAGTGCCCATAGCAGTAAATCATGGCGACACAGCACCACAATTAGCCATCACCAAGGTCCACACAGGATTAACCTACTCTGATGCCATGTTGAAAATCATCTGAGATTTGAGGAATTTGAGCTAGGGATTGGAGGGAGAGTGAAGAGCATTTGGGAAAATTCGGGATCATTCCTCACCGATCCATTCTCTTTGTGCTGATTTATATATTGTTTGTACAATTTACATTTTAGGCCCTGAGGACTCACCTAATTAATTACATTATCTATACACCAACACAAAGTCCTTCATTAAAATCCATCCGAGGAAGGAAAGAAATAACTCATCATGTATCTATCTTGATATTTTCTTCTTGATATTTTCTTTTTCATGAGTCTGGTCTGTTCATCATTGCTTTTGTGATTTTGATTATTTCTTGGATCAGAGCATATATTGAGGAAAAATTGTGCGATACCCATGTAGGCCTATGAAAAATCTATCGGAGCACCGCTGGCGGCCGATGCTTGTGTGATACCCGTGTAGGCCTATGAAAAATTGCTGCCAAACTAGGTTGGTACTACATTGACGTGGTACCTCCATTGTTTTTAGAATAAAATATTTTTTTAAAGAGCAATGTTTCATATTCAAGAAAAATAATTATTTCAGGTTTACGATAGATTATTCTAACTCCCGAGAGGATTGTGCAAATTCCATGAAAAAAATGTCCTAGGTTTAGGAAAAACAATTATCGTTGATTTAGGTTATTGGTCAATGAACCTGTCAAAATAGTTAACCGGATGAATTTCCTTTTCTTCTGTCTCTTCGACCACACATGTCTTGCATTAACCACGACCAATTAGTGCATCATTAATCACGACCGAGCAAAATATGGGCCTTAGAAAATGAAGAAACCTGTTTTTTAGTTAATGAAGAAGGCAACAAGCACAATCAGAATTTATTATGAGATGGAGGTATACGAAAAGGACCCCAACAAAATGACAAATCCCAACTAGATACAACCGGGTCCAGCAGAAGAAAGAAAACACAATCAGAGATGACGAATAAGAAAAGGGCCCCAAAAAATGACAAAGCCCAACCAGATAAAAACGGGCCCAACAAAAAAATCACATCCTCTCAAAGAAAAACAGCAAAAATCATTAAAAAAAATCAATTATCAAAGCCAGGTTTTGATCATGGGACCTGTCGATTATGGGCCCACCACGCTTCCGCTGCGCCACTCGGATCTTTTTTTGTATATTTTAGTGTGAGTCGCATATATATACAAGTACTCCCTCCGTTCCTAAATATTTATCTTTCTAAAGATTTCAAATGGTCACCACATATGGATGTATATAGACATATTTTAGAGTGTAGATTCATTCATTTTGCTCCGTATGTAGTCACCATTTGAAACCTATATAAAAAGACAAATATTTAGGAACGGAGGGAGTACATGCTTTCATGGACGACGAGGGTCACCCTTATGATGGTCAACGGACAACAAATCGTTATTATTATGAGAAGAAATAGTAATAGCGTGAGCATCCCCCGTGAAAGAAGTCCAGTAATTATCCAAAAAAATCCCATCGTTGCGCCAATGTCAGGCTCTGCAGAAAAAAATGAACAAACTCTCGCACGTAGACGAGACGATTCATCCACATTGCCCAGCAATAAAAGTAATGAGTTGATTTTATAATCCACCCCATGTGTACCACCCGCTGCGTCAACTACCATTAACAAACTGAAGGAAAATTTGTAGAGATTTCAATGAAATTTAGAAAACAGGATCATCATTGAAAGGCAATGGAGAATGTGATAAGTTGGAAATATATATAATAATAAATGATTTTGAATCCGATGTGTTTTTCTAGAATATATATCTTGGACTAACAAGCATCATTAAAATTTCTAGAAATATATGTTTTTCTTACTTATTACATTTTCTTGTTTCCCCTTACTTTTCAAGTCTGTCTTGACTGGGCTGCTAGGTGTGCTTGTTCAAAATTTAAACTACTAAAACCATAACAGTCATTGTAGAATGGAGGGAGTATTAGGTTTGGCAGGCCGGACTTAAATCTTAAAATAAATAATCTAATAATACTCCGATTTACTCAGCTATTAGGTTTGGGAGTATTCAACAGACAACTAATCAGGCTGCATCTTCTCAACAAGGAAAATTAATCAAGTTGCAAGAAATGCATTTTATTCGGTCCAGAATTTGAGAGAATATCTAACCATTGATTAACACCATTCATAACAACTTTTCAAAAAATAACACACCCACAACCTAAACACCCTTAAATATCAACTTCTGAGGGGAGGCGGCAACTAGTATCAAAAATTCAAAATGTGGTTCGCACAACTAGCGTTGCCGAGACAAAAAGAACCAGCACTTCCACTGCTCCATGAATTCAAGAAACAGACCGATGGCATGTATAAGAACAGACGTGCCGAACAACACATCAGAGGTCAACTTATTCATTGTCAACTAGAGCAAATGTCTTGAAAGATTTCGTATGGATGACACAAACACAACAGAGGGTGGTCGGGCAGACGAGATCACAGATTCTTCAGTATGGAACCCCACGCCACGGCTGTTCTTCAGTACAGATCCAGCTACTAGTCTCTGGCTCCAGGCCCGGGAAGAAAGACGGACCCTGCTGCAAACGGAAACTCGTACTACGCTGAAGCACCAGCCTCCTCCTCCTCTTTCCTTTTGCGAGCCCACTTGGGGCTGACCTCGATAAGCCGGTGCGGCATGAGCTGCTTCTCCTTCCGGGTGAGCTTCTTGTAGTTCATGACCCTGAGTTTCGCAATCTTGGCTTCCTCCTCGGCTGTGGCTTCTCTGACCACCACCGTCAGCCTGCACCTAGGTCTCTCCCTGACACCACACCTCCCTTTGGCATGGTAAGACAACCTCTTAAGATAAAGTCCTTTTCCCACAAAAGCCTCTTCTGCAGTGTCAAGGAGGGAGATGAGATCTAATTTATTGCAGATGTTGACGTAAATGTGAGCAGCTTTGTGGCAATCTTACCCACAATAAGTTTATCTGCATCCAGTCCATGGTTGTGAGCTGCGTTCGCACGAGCAGAATGGATAACCTACAGCAATTGATAGGAAGAAATTTTTATTTAAAAACATCAATGGTCAGTCTGGACCTATCGCAGAAAGTAGAGTTACTTGAGTAGGTAACATTATTTTTTTTGCTGATTGCCGAACCTGGTACAATGTTTTCGCGGCCCTTTTAACCGTCACTTGCAACTGTAAAAGGGCATCTTCCACGCGCATTCCTCGAACCAGCTTGGCTACCAGATTTACCTTCTTGGGGCTCTAAAACAACCAGGAACATTAAGATCAATTGGAGAAACAAATATCTCTTGATGGTACTAGCAATATATTATGAGCAGTACACCAGTTCATGAAGTCTGCTAGGCAGCCTTAGTCTCTCTACATGCCCATTATTATATTCCAGCGAAGTAAGATAAGCAAATGTTTTCCAGCCAACATATAAATTCAGCAATGAATAACTAGTTGATAAAGTCTGCTGGGCAGCCTTAGTCTCTCTACGTGTCCATCATTGTATTGCAGCTAAGTGAGGTAAGCAAATGTTTTCCAACTAATATATGAATTTAGTGATGAATAACCAGCTGATAAAGTATGCTGCACAGCCTTAATCTCTCTACGTGCTCACCATTGTATTCCAGTGAAGTGGGATAAGAAAATGTTTACCAGCCAATGCATAAATTGAGTGATGGATAGAAGCTACAAACACATTTTCAATTGGCATGAAGAAACAATTGCAGCTTCTGCTAAGGGCAGACATGCACTAGAAGCTTTCTACTTTCATCGTTATGACTAACAGTAGGCTAAGTAGCCATTGCAGATCTCAGGAACACATATTTAACAATTGTAGATGAGGTGCATAAAAAGCTTCATGCGCCTAAGCAATTTTCAGTAAGTTTCATGGAAATGACATGTATTTCGACAAAACTACATGTTGAAGGGAAGCTTCCAGAAAACTGCATACTTGACAATTGACATGGCTGTCACAGAGCTACACAACACATGTGCTTAGTCAAGCGTTTTAGGATATCTCTGAGGAATATAACTAACTACTACAGTACAACTGAGTTACTGAATTGATGTTTACCTGCTTGATGTCCTTCTTGATGGCTTGGACTTTCGTCCGCTTCACCACTGCTCCCTTGTTGTCGGTCCCTTCCGCAGCCCCCAACGGCGACGACAACGGGGAAGAAACAGGGACCATTGCATCATCATCAGCAAGTAGGCTCCTCGTGGTCGATATCCCCTGCAAAGAAACAACCAGCGGCGAACGCACAATTTCAGCCATCACCAAATTTGAGCAACCAGTAGGAAACGTAGCACCGCAGATCGTGTGTAAGAAGCTGGAGCGGGAGAGGGGTGGTGCACCTACAGCATTGCGGATCAGCTGATGGAAGGATTGGGGGGCGACGGCCGCCGGGCGCAGCATGTCCATCAGCGCCGCCGGGGCGCCGCCGCGCGGGAAGGAAGAAGGGGCGGAGGATAGGTGGCGGGAGAGGAGGAAGCGGGCGGAGGTGGAGGCCGAGGGGGAGAGCAGCCTGCGCGCCATGGCGGCGGCGGCTGCGGCGGCGGCCATTGGCGGCGGCGCAACCCTAGCGGGAGGAAGGGAGAAATGGGGATCGAGCCGAGACGAAGAGCCGTGTGGCCCACTAGGGGTTTAGATATGGGTTTAAGTTTTTGTTTTCTCTCCCACTGTGGTTTGGGTTGGGCTTGACGTTAAATGTGCTTTCTCACGGCCCACCAAAGTCCATGTTGAGTTTTCTTAAGTCCGAGTTGAGTTGTTTTTTAAAGTATACAGACGGAAATGCTCGCACACTTATGTCTACGGATACAGGCAGACACAACCCACCCCTTTGACCTCTTTCGAGAGATTGAGCTGGCACATCATCTTGAAATTGACAAAGTCGCCACAGACATCTTCGTAGTCGACGGAAACGTCTCCTCCCGCTGAACGCATGTTGCCTAAAGACCTAAAACAAATCCAGAAAAATGCGAGCATTAGTGTCAAGTCTAGGACTTGAACCATGGTAGACTTGAACCATTCGCTTCTAATTTGTTTTTTTGTTACATAATAATTTATCGAAACATCTAAAGAAGTACTCTCTTCCTTCCTTTATATAAGGTGTATTTGTTTTTTCAAAAGCCAAATGAGTGCTTGTTTGACCAAGTTTTTTGAAAATATATATCAATATCCACAATATGAAATTTATATAATTTGATCGATCATGAAAAGTAGTTTCATATTTTGTCTATTAGTATTGCAGGTGATGTTATTTCATTGTATATTTTTGGTCAAACATTCAAATGGTTGACTTGCATGGAAATCACACCTTATATTCTGGAACGAACGGAGTATGATTTATCAACAACCCTAGTTGACGCTTGCAGCTGAGACAGAGTCAGCCTAGTTCCAGAGTTCGCGTGCGGTTGCTCTGTTTCGTTCGCTGAATGCTACGTAGTTTTTTTACTTTTCTTCTATTTTTTTTGGTTTCTCTATGTTTTTTTTTCACATTTTATGATTTTACTTTATTTTTATCTTATCTTGGGGTTTGATTTTTCCCTGGTTTTCTTCCCTTTTTCCTTTCTCACCTTTTCTTTCTTATAGTTTTCTGTACGGCAAACTTTTCTAATATATATTGAACACCTTTTTAATAGACACTGAACATTTTTGATAGAGGGTAAACATTTTTTAATACACATCAATTTTTTTTTCTAATATACGATGAACAATTTTTATATGTGGTTAAATTTTTTTAACATACGATGAACATTTTCCCCTAATACACACTGAACTTTTTTAAAGTATACACCAAAAATTTATTAATATTGTTGTCCTGCGTAACTGAGCGCTTTGGAGTGGGTCAGACCATTAGTGCCTCGGTTCAGGTATCGGCACCTCTATTGGACGACAATGAGTGTCCACTAGAGGGAGTAGGGCGTTTGGTGACCGAGCTCCATGGAGCCCTTTATTTTTGAAAAATTCAAAATTCAAACTTTTTGACATCAAAAAATTCTAAAAATAAATATGCAACTATACACAGATGAAATGTATGTATGTGTAAAAATTCAAGATGAAAAACTTCAAAATGCGACCTATACAAAAAAGACAAATTTCGGGACTTTGAGAATGAATAGTAACATGTGTTAAAAAGCCCCAGATTTGTCTTTTTTTGCACAGCCTTCATTTCAACGTATTTCGTTCTAAAAATTTATACACATGTGTGTTATGCCTCCATGTATATCTATAATTTTTTTCAGATTTTTTTGAATTGTAAAAATATGAATTTTCATGAATTTTGTGTTTTTAAAAAACCGGCCTCCATGGAGGCCGAGCTCCAAAAGGCATTTTCGCACTAGAGGTCCCTAGTTTATCTGCGGATGGCAATGAGGCCATGTTGGACAGTCAACCCTCTTTCAAATCTATGACCATATCCATGTACATCCATTTCCCATTTTCTCGGCCATGAAAACATTAACGGATCACAGCTTCTGCTCGTGTCTTGTCCGCTGGACATCCACAATAAAAAAAAGAACCACAACGGTGTGTATGATAACAATAACAATATTAAAAGTCTGCTCATATTACATTACATATATTTAGCCTTGCATACATCACAAGTACAGACATGTATTCACCTTTGGGTCATTGGGCTTCGAGACTACCTATATGACCTGGGTCACTTCCATATGGGCCCACCTATCAAATGGTACCCAATGGGTCCGTGAGGCTATTTCTAAACCGTGTCCCATGAGTTTTCGGGTATCAGCCTACAAAAATCCAACCGTTGAATTACAATTGGACTTCACGTTGTAATAATGTGGAATGGGTATGGTTACTGCAGTATGTTGTATCCTAGGCCGCTTATACCATAAGGATGCCACATATTATAAATAGAATGGAAAATATTATCTAATTAGCTGGGTTTTAGTGAGAGGGGAGGCTAAATAGATATGTGTGTTAATTTAATTTTGAGTTATCCCTAACACAGTAACTGAACTAGAAAGAGATCAAATAGATAAAATGTTGTGGCTAAATTTGAAGATTTGCTTGGCAATCAGGGAGAGGAATATTGAAACATTAAATGTTATATATACATAAACCGTCGAACATAAACATAATTATCTAAAATACAATTGCTTGGTTCAATTAGTTAAAGCATCTTAATAATAAAACACTCTCAAAACAAGCAATCAAGCAACACTGCATGCATTGTGCAAATTTACAATCTCAAAAGTCAAAACAAGGGATTAGAAAGCTAGTCAATCATGCACACAAAGTACCGATTGGATCTTGAACAAGAACAAGAATGTCATATGCATTTCCTAAAGATAAAATCAATGGAACTCGAAAAATAAATAAGGTTTAATATTTTACTTTGGCTACTAAGATGTTTCATGTTTCTGTTCGACTCAATCTCAGGCCTAGAAGCATATACATTCATACAAGACCAAATCGTCTCACTAATTATGGATGCCTAGCTACGTACACGAATGGTTCTTCTTCCTGGAAATTCTTGAGGGTATCCAATGGGTGCCCACTCATGGGTGCTCAGTCAATACAATGGGCAAGCTGTGGTCCATACGCCTAGACATGCATGCATGCATGCAACCAATTTCCCACCTACCGCACAACACCCGTGAAGCTCTTGTGGCCTCAAGAGGCCTTCATGCACTGTCTCCTATTTTAAGCATCGACCACCTTCACAAGCCTCCACATGAAGCATCTCATTGGAAGCAGCAACATCTCTCTCAAATCATCCCCCGACCACTTGTTAGGACAACCGGTGGTGTGCATTCATTGATGGGCAGCGTGCCACTCATGTTATTGGCCGAGCAGCCTCGGTGAAGGCTGCTTCCATCACGCCAAACTTGTTAGCAGTTGCACCTACCATTGTTGCCATCATGGTAGACCTGTGTCATCACCCTCGCTAACAAGTTTGTTGTTTGAAAGAAACCTTTCATCGGGCAGCTCGTCCCATAGCATGAGTGTCACCCCTTCCACGAATGCACACCATCACAATTGCAACCAGGATTAGCTTGGCATCGATGAATATTTCTCCCTGGAGAAGTAGAAATGGCAAGTAAATAGTTGATGCCCAATACTTATATTCTTTTAAAACACACACAATCACATATATCACCTCATCAATTGCTTTCTTTTTTATATTCTTTAGTTGCATGCTTCACATTAGCATTCTTTTCTATCCATACAATGCATCCACATCAATAAGTAATGCGTGTTTGCCACGCCATTATCACCACCATAGTTAATTCTCACAATTTATATATGTTGTTCCCATCCATGCAACTCATCCACATCAATAAGTCATGCACATTTGTCACATCATCAACATGCAATGGCAACATAGTTAATCCTCATAATTTATACATTTTTTCCTATCCATGCAACTCATCCACCTTGTTAGACTGTATTTACATGTGTATATTGTAACGTTGTATACCACCTCATTATATATATGTGTGATAAGCCACCCCTAGAGGGTTGTGCCGGTTTCCCCCAAAGCTTATTGTCTTACATGGTATCACGCTAGGTTACGTCCGCTTCCGCCTAAAAACCCTAAACCGCCGCCGCCGCCGCCGCCGCCGCCGCCGCGCCCGCCGTCGCCGTCGCCCGACTGCTATGACGTCCGCCGCTGCGTCCGGCTCCACCGCCACCGGTTTTCTGCCGGCCTCCCTCGCGGCACTTCTCTTGAGGCCGCTGGATGCCGCCTCCCTTCAGGCGCCGATCGGGACACGGAGCGTCGGCTCCCTCTTCGCGCTCCCGCCGGCTGCTACTTCGCCCGGGCAGGCGCTTGTGGCCCACACCGCCGCCGCCCCGTCAACCGCGGCTGTCGCGCCCTCGGCCACTGCGCCGCTGGTGGCGGAGGACGTCGCGCTGGCAGGCTTCGCGGCGTCAACCGCGGCCATCGCGCCCTCTGTCACCGCGCCGGCTGCCCCTCTGACTGTCTCCACGGTGGTCTCACCTCAGCCAGTCTCCTCGATGGGATCGCAGCCGCCGTCGCCGTTTCACTTCGGCCATCTCATCACCATCAAGTTGTCGTCGGACAATTACATCTTCTGGCGCGCGCAGGTTCTTCCGCTTCTTGGGAGTCACTATCTGCTTGGCTATGTCGACGGCTCTCTCCCTTGCCCTCCTGCGCTGGTTGACAGCGTGCACGGTCCGGTCTATAATCCGGCTCACCGTGTCTGGACAGGGCAGGATCAGGCGAACCTCTCCTCCATCCAGGGGTCGCTCTCTCCGGCCGTTGCTGGGCTTGTTGTCTTCGCCAAGACGTCCCACGAGGCATGGACTATTCTTGAGCGCTCGTTTGCGGCACAGTCGCAGGCTCGTGTATCTGGGCTCCGTCGCCAACTTGGGGAGTGTCAGAAGCTTGACTCCACCGCCACTGAGTTCTACAACAAAGTCAAGAGTCTCGCCGACACGCTGGCCTCCATTGGACAGCCCCTCACCGACTCCGAGTTCAACTCGTTTATTGTCAATGGTCTTGATGAGGAGTATGACGCCCTAGTCGAGATCATCAATGAGAGGGGCAACTCCACGCCCATGCCAGCACACGAGGTCTTTTCACGCCTCCTGCTTACTGAGCAACGAGTCGAGACGCGCCGATCCAGGGGCAACGGCGCCCTCTCGGCAAACGCCGCCACCAAGGGTGGTCGCTCCTCTGCTTCATCCAGGGCTCCTTCAGGGCAGTCACCACCACCCGCCTCGGCCCCTCCTCCTACTGCGACGCTACCAGGGGCTGGCGGTCCACGTGTGTGCCAGCTTTGTGGTCGCGATGGGCACTGGGCCTCGAAGTGTCACAAGCGCTTCCAGCGGGGTTTTCTTGGTCTCGGCAATGACGGGAAGGATACACGCAACTTTGCTCGTCAGGTCGCCATGGCTGATCGTCCGCCGCCGCAGAAGCCACAGGGACACACTCAATCCTACTCCATTGATCCCCACTGGTACATGGACTCTGGGGCGACAGAGCACCTGACCAGTGAGATGGGGAAGCTTCACACTCGTGAACCCTACCATGGCTCCGACAAGATCCACACCGCCAATGGAGCAGGTATGCACATCTCTCATATTGGTCAAGCATCACTTCTCACTAGACATGCCAATAGGAGTCTTCAACTTCGCAATGTTCTTCGAGTTCCATCTGTGACACGTAATCTTCTTTCAGTTCCTAAACTCACTCGTGATAATAATGTGCTTTGTGAATTTCATCCTTTTGATCTTTTTATTAAGGATCGGGGCACGAGGGACATTCTTCTTAGTGGGCGGCTCTGCCAAGGTCTCTATCGTCTGGAGCATCCTGGCGTCGCTCGCGTCTTCAGTGGAGTTCGGGTATCTCCGTCACAGTGGCATGCTCGTCTTGGTCACCCGGCCACACCTATTGTCCGGCATGTTTTGCGTCGTCATGAGCTTCCTAGTGTGTCTAGTAATAAAGATGAAGCAGTGTGTGATGCTTGTCAGCAGGGGAAGAGTCATCAACTTCCTTTTTCAGAGTCCAATCGTGAGGTGAAACATCCTTTAGAACTTATGTTTTCAGATGTATGGGGTCCTGCTCAGACTTCTGTTAGTGGTCATAATTACTATATCAGTTTTGTTGATGCTTACAGCCGCTTTACCTGGCTTTATCTTATCAAACGTAAATCTGATGTGTTTGACATTTTTGTTCAGTTCCAAAAACATGTTGAACGCCTTCTCAAGCACAAAATTGTTCATGTTCAGTCGGACTGGGGTGGCGAGTATCGCAACCTCAACTCCTTCTTTCAGTCGCTTGGGATCACTCACCGTTTAGCATGTCCACATACACATCAGCAGAATGGTTCAGTAGAACGTAAGCATCGTCACATTGTTGAAGCTGGTCTGACTCTTTTGGCCCATGCATCTGTTCCGTTTCGTTTTTGGAGTGATGCTTTCACCACTGCATGTTTTCTCATCAATCGTACTCCCACTCGTGTTTTGAATATGAAGACTCCCATTGAAGTTCTCCTTAATGAACAACCGGACTACACCTTTCTCAAGGTGTTTGGGTGTGCTTGCTGGCCCCATCTCCGTCCATATAACAAGCGTAAGCTCGAGTTTCGTTCCAAGAAGTGTGTTTTTCTTGGTTATAGCTCTCTTCATAAAGGATACAAATGTCTTCATGTGCCCACTAATCGTGTCTACATCTCTCGGGATGTTGTGTTTGATGAGCATGTTTTTCCCTTTGCCAAACTCCCTGTGTCCACTACCGAGCCACCTGTCATGCATTCATCCTCTGTTGCTTCTGACCAATTTGATGATGTTGCATATTCTCCTCTATTGTTGCCTAACCATGGTGCAGGCACTGGTCGTGGGGCTCGTTTGGAGATTCTGGAAGTGCCATCTTCCTCTTCGTCGCCATCGCCTTCATCCTCGGCACCTTCTGTTGTGCATGAGGAGCACATGGCGCCCCTGCATGGCCTCGGTTTCCGTGCTCATGCACGGCCGATCGACGTCCTGGCCCGGTCGCCTCTGGCTTCTGGGCTGCCTTCGCCATCGTCGCGCCCTGCAACCCCGCCGACTGGGCCGGCCTCCTCGGTCCCCGTCTCGCCCAGAGCATCGGGGCAGTCATCACCAGGCCTGGCCTCGCCCGCTCCTGCCTCGCCCAGGGTGTCTGGGCCCTTCTCACCAGGGCCGACCTCGCCTGCTCTCGCCTCACCAAGGCCGTCTGGGCCGGTGTCACCGGAGCTGGCCTCGCCCACTCTCGGTTCGCCCATGGCCTCTGAGCCCCTGTCGTCGGGCCAGTCTTCGCCATGCAGCCCGGAGTCGTCTGTCCCGAGCTCGCCTGAGGTGATTCCTGCATCTCCGGCGACCGTCACGTCTCCGTCACCTTCGCCTCCGCCGGCTCCTGCTGCTGCTCTACGTCCACATACGCGCAGTCGGAGTGGCATTTTTCAGCCTAAGCAACGTCACGATGGCACAGTTGCTTGGTTAGCGGCGTGCATGTCTGCTGCTCTCGCAGATCCATCCTCTGAGCCACGCACGTATCAAGCTGCTATGCGCATTCCTCATTGGAGAGAGGCCATGGAGCAGGAGTATCAAGCGCTTCTTCGCAATCAGACATGGACTCTTGTTCCTCCACAATCACGGGTAAATGTCATTGATTCCAAATGGGTTTTCAAAGTGAAGAGGCATTCTGATGGGTCCATTGAGCGCTATAAGGCTCGTCTGGTTGCTCGTGGTTTTCGACAGCGTTTTGGACTTGACTATGAAGACACCTTCAGTCCAGTGGTCAAGCCTACTACCATCAGACTTCTTCTCTCTCTGGCTGTTACTCGAGGTTGGTTTCTTCGTCAGCTTGATGTTCAAAATGCTTTTCTTCATGGTGTCTTGGCGGAGGAGGTTTACATGCGCCAGCCTCCGGGTTTCTCTGATCCGGATCGCCCTGATCATCTCTGTCGTCTGTCCAAGGCAATTTATGGTCTGAAGCAGGCTCCTCGTGCTTGGCATGCTCGTCTTGCAATGGCTCTTCGTGCTCATGGTTTTGCATCATCAACTGCTGACTCCTCATTGTTTCTTCTTCAAAGGCCTGAGGTTACTATGTACTTGTTGGTCTATGTAGATGATATCATTTTGGTCAGCTCCTCTCAGTCGGCTGCTACTGCGCTTGTTCGCTCACTTGGTGCTGATTTTGCGGTCAAGGACCTTGGGAAGCTTCATTACTTTCTTGGTGTGGAGGTTACTTCTCGTGATGCTGGCCTTGTTATGACGCAGAAGAAGTACTCTCTGGATTTGTTGCAGCGAGCTGGGATGCTTAAGTGCAAACCGACGACTACACCCATGTCTACCACTGATAAGCTCAATGCTGTTGATGGTGTGCTTCTTTCTTCTTCTGATGCGACAGAGTACAGGAGTATTGTTGGTGGGCTCCAGTACTTGACGATCACGCGACCAGACATTTCCTATGCTGTTAACCGAGTCTGCCAGTATCTGCAGTCACCCCGTGACACTCATTGGTCTGCTGTTAAGCGGATTTTGCGCTATATTCGTTTCACGGTGGCTCATGGTTTGCATATTCGGCCGTCTGACTCTGGTTGTCTTTCAGCATATTCTGATGCAGACTGGGCTGGCAATCCGGATGACAGGCGATCCACGGGGGGTTATGCTGTCTTCTTTGGCTCTAACCTGATTGCCTGGAGTGCTCGGAAACAGGCTACTGTCTCGCGTAGCAGTACTGAGGCTGAGTATAAGGCTGTGGCCAATGCCACATCAGAGATCATCTGGGTACAGTCCTTGCTTCAGGAGTTAAGTATACCCCAATCACAGCCTCCTGTTCTTTGGTGTGATAACATCGGTGCTACATACCTTTCTGCAAATCCGGTATTCCATGCCCGAACGAAACACATTGAAGTTGACTATCACTTTGTGCGTGAACGTGTCTCTCAGAAGCAACTACAGATCAAGTTTATTTCTTCCAAGGATCAACTTGCTGACATCTTCACCAAGCCATTGCCTTTGCCACAGTTTGAGACTTGCAGGCGCAATCTTACCCTTCTAGATTCATTAGAAAGTGGCTAAGATTGAGGGAGGGTGTTAGACTGTATTTACATGTGTATATTGTAACGTTGTATACCACCTCATTATATATATATGTGATAAGCCACCCCTAGAGGGTTGTGCCGGTTTCCCCCAAAGCTTATTGTCTTACACACCTTAATAAGTCATGCATGTTTGCCATGCAACTCATCCTCATAATATCATTATCCTACCAATTTTAGCATGTCTTACTGCTGCAATGAGAGAGTTATATTCTTCTTTTTTGCAGGAAAAGAGAGATAGTTATCTTCTAGTATACCAAGATAGTTGATTCTCACTACTTCTATTTTTCTCAATATGCACACATGCCACCTTATCACACATGTCACCTCATTAATTATTATCGTCTTCCTATTTTTTCAGTTGCATGTTCCAGCTCACTATCAGGGGCGGACCAAGAGGGAAAATGACCCAGTGTCCCAGTGTTAAAGAAGACACATTTTCCATCTAATGATAGGGTGTCACACACTACACTATACATGAAACTTACCAAGGAAAATTTAGAAGGTTGAGTTGCACCTAACACCATAACACGATGTCTTTATTAGAAAGACATCAGATAGATAAAATGTATATGGGCTAAACCTGGACATCTTGCTTTGCAAACTCAAAAAAGATATATTTAAATTATATGGTGCACATGCATAAATCCTCAGACATAAACATAGTTATGTAAATAATATTTTCTTTGCTTCAGTTCAAGCATCTTAATCATAAAACACTCTGGGGCATCAATCCGCACAACCAACCAACACTACATGCATTTTGCAAATTTACAATCTCAAAACAATAGATCACAAGTTAGTCAGTCATGCACAATAGTACCGACCAAATCTTGAACAAGAACAAGAATGACACCGGCCTGTATTCCTGAGAGATAAAATCAATGGATTAAGTACAAAGGTTTAGGGATTGTTTGGTTCTAGACCTAGGAATGCCACACTAAATATTTTTGGCAAACCTGCCTGAGGTTAGTTTCATAAATTTGGAGCCACAAGTTGGCAAGCATAATACAATCTTGCCACATCTTTTGAGTGTATGCGACATGGGGTCTTAGTGTGGCAAAAAGCATCTTGCCTATGATGTGTCTTAAACCAAACTTCCATCTAAGTTGGTAAAAGTTTCCTAACCTTAGATGTGACAACCTTAAACAAATTTAGTCTCAAACCAGATAGCCTCTTAGTCTTTTCCTCTGCCTACTAAGATGTTTTAGTTCGACTTAATCTCAGACATGAAAACATGTACATTTAGACAAGAGCAAAATTGCCTCGCTACTTATGAATGACTACCTAGATGGATGGTACTCCTGCTTCCTAGGAATTCTTCAGGGTATCTAATCGGTGGCCACTTGTGGGTGCTCGGTCAATACAACGGGCAAGCAGTGGCCCGTACGCCTAGACACATATGCATGCAACCAATTTTGCATCCACCACACAACACCCGTGAAGCTCTCGTGGCCTCACACCGTCTTCATACGCCATCTCCTATTTAGAGCAATGACCACCTTCATAAGCCTCCAGGTGAAGCATCTCATTGGATTCATGAATCATCCCTCAACCACTTTCTTAGGTTCGATGGCCAAGATCACGAGCATCTCAGTTGCGCTATTCCTCGTGCGGCGGTGTGCATTCATGTACGAACGGGGTGCAACTCATGCAATGGGACGATCAAACGGCCTCGTTGAAGGCTGTTTCCATTAACCGCAAACTTGTCAGCGGTTGCGCTGATCCTTGTTGTCGTCGCGGCTGTGCCTGGTGGTAAGTTTGCGGTATGGAAGAAGCCTTCAACGAGGACCCTCGTCCCACAGCATGGGTTGCACCCGATTCATCCATGAATGCACATGACCTGTAGAAAAATAGAGACTGACGAATATCTTCTTTACAGATAAATGGAGAATGACGAACATCTTCTTTGCAGGAAAGCAGAATGAACGACGAATATCTTGGCATAAAAAAAAGGGGGAGAGGCGACTATATACGTTGGAAGAACAAAAGGAAGAGTGGTGAATAAATCAGTACACTCAAGAATGCCGACGAACAAGGTATGTAGAGACGCACCATCCTGACTGACTGGATGATGCTCCTGCATCATTCAGTATCGTCGAACCGAGACAATAGATCTGGCCCTCAAGCATGCATCTTGCCACCCACTTGTACATTGATTTAAGTAGGCTTTTATTTTTACATGCTGGATGAGCATATGCGAATCTCATCCAGATATAGTTTGATCTGAACCTAATTGGTCAACGGTGACAGATGTACAATAACATTTAGATGAGACAGGGATGAAGGGCTAATTTAGCACAGAACTCGGCTTTTGTTTTCTTTTTTGCACAAGCACATGAAATCTGCAAATACGTATATTATATGAACATTTCCATGTGTGAACTATCTTTCTGAAACTTCATAAACTGAAAAAAAGAAAGTGTTCTACATATCTGAAAGTACCCCATTTCAGATCAAAATCCAATTTATTTATTTATTTGTGAAAAGGACCAAAATACAAATTGGGTCAATAACCAAGATTGCGCTGTCCTACTTTGCAGGAAATAAAACCAGCAGTGGTCTTGAGAGAAAATAAGGGCAATCACACCTACGTTAATACCTGTCCTGACATATTTCAGCACACAAACTTGCACCAGCCCTTCTTTGCATGCAGTTGCAGCTCAACTACCGAAACAGACATCGAAGGCGGGATCAGGGCACAGCTTCATCTTTGGGCCTCCCTGCATACACTGCAATAGAAGAAATAGCAGATTCATTCAGCATTATTTGTTATTTTCAAAGAAGAGGTCAGTCCTACACCTTGATATCAATGCGTGCAGACTGGCTGGTAGAAAATAGACCAGGGAGATCAAGGAGAAGGCGTCGCCTTCAGGTTTGCGATGAAGATGGTGTCTCGTCGCCGCAGACTGCCCGGCAATGATGAAGCTCACCACCAGGACGGTCAATCGTCAACCAGCTGGTGGCCTCGACCTGAAGAGTCTATTGTTGATACACCTGTAATGTATTGTACTGTCATTCACCAGACCAAAAAAGCAGCATCTTCCATAGGCAACTGGCAGAGGCAAGGCCAAGGAAAACCCGAGCCCGTTTTTCATATCATCCAAAACAGGAGCAAAAGCAGACATTCAACCTGCTCTGCCACAGGATAATTCACAAAACAATGCAATTGCAATACACATAGTCAGCATATATTTGTTTCAACCGAAATAATCCAACACCGACTAACAAAAAAGACATCGAAGGTGGGATCAGGGCAGTGCTTCATCCATTGGGCCTCCCTACATATATATACACTGCAACAGAAGAAACAGCAGAACCATTCAGCATTGTACCTTTTCTGGAGAGGAAAGTTCAGTATGGCACCCTTGATATCGATGCACGCAATCTCACCGGAAGGAGACCAAGGAGATCAGCGAGAAGGTGTCGTCTTCAGGTTTGCGATGGAGATGGTGAACTCATCGCCGCCGACTGCCTGGCAATGATGAGCTATTTTGATTCACCTGTAATGTACTGTACTATCATTCACCAGACAAAAAAACAGCATCTTCCATAGACAATCTGGCAGAGGTAAGGCCAAGGAACAGGGGATGCACCACCCCTGATTAACTGGTGCTCATTACTATTATGCGATCTGGTTCAGTAGTATTATATATATATCATATATGCAGGTACAATCCGAAAAGACAAGGTTTCTCGAAATTCTCGAGCCAATTCTCTCATGAGATCGACAGTCAGAAAGGACCATGAGTCGACAACTGCACTGTAATGTTGGTTGATACATAACCACCATCATGTACTCTACATGCATCTAAAAGCTATACATTCATCGTCGTCATCGTTGTCATCGTCATCTTCATCATCCTAGTAGAGGAGTCAGGGCTTGTCATGTCATCCATCGAAAGAAAACATGGAGATGAGGAGGACCGAGACGAGTCATCAGCTAAGCTAGACAAGTGTGGAGTTTGGAGGGGTGATGCCCATCATCTTGTAGTAGGCCTTCTCGGCATCCGCCAACCTCGTCTGGAACATGCCCCACTCCTTCCGGCACCGCGCCCTCACCCCTTCCCATGCCGGCTTCCCGCCCTCCGCCTTGCCCTGCCAAATTCAACACTCATACAAATCAGCAGATTGGCCTCAATGCCATGCTACCTGATACGCGAAGTATCTGTAGTGAATAATTACCTGGTTCCCAAGAGAAGGAACCACCTGGTGAACGATCCACTGGGAATCGACGACTCCGATCTTCTCATGAGCAGGCTGTGAACGAAGACCAAAACAATTCAGTAAAGATATATGCTGCTGAAATTTCACGACGAATTTAAAGAAAGAGAGATAAATATACCTCTACGCATTTCCTGAGGGCGAAGTCGAGACCCCATCCATGAACCAAATCATTCTGCATTCAGGAGAGGCACCAATGAGTAAAGACGGATAAAGTCCATATAGGACGGCAGGCACTAGCCAGTAACGTATACTGACCTGAATCATATGCCATACGCATCGCCATGCCTCCCTTGAGAAGACTGGAGCCATTATTTCAACAAACCTGTTTTACAGCAAAACATAAATCAAGTAATTAGCAACAGAGACGCGTCAGTTAGATCTCTCTAATAGTATAGATGTGGATCGAACTCAGAAAAGAGGTAATAAGCACATACGCAGCACAAGGTGGAAGATGAGGGTCAGCACACCAGCCTGGCCTTTCCTCTGTCACCCTGCAACAACACAAGTTGCCAGCTCAAGTTACTACATCAGAACAAAGAAATCTATTTCTTTGCTTTCTTTCAGACTGTAAATGCACCACTCACTTGTGGACCTCTCGGTCACCTCTTCTTTTGGTCATCTGCCAAGTTAGTCCTCGGTCAGGTTCTAAGCCAGGCTGGGAGATATCCAGACCATTTTTCTTAACAAGTTTGATGTACCTGTAATCCAACACCAATATGTATATGTCAGTTCTCATATCAAGAAAAAATGTCTGGAGAACTGAAGAGTGGAGGCATACTCCTCTGCGTTGAAATGATCGACCCCAAGGTCTTCATCCCAGATGAATATGTACTCGTAAGCTGCCACAATATCAGGGTGCAAGAATCTTTTGGCGTACCACCTAGAGGTACGTGCATAAAGAAGCGTTAGAAGAAGATTGATTTCAAATTACAATCAGAGGAACAGCCAGCACATTGCAGCACAGTAGCGCACCATTTAGTTTGTTTGCTGACACTGATATGGATGGCTCGCTTTGACCACTCAAATTCATCCCATTCGGTCACACGACCATCATAGTGGAATAACAGGATAGCAAAATTGTCAGAAAACTGCAACAAATAAGAAGAGAAAACAATCAGGATGGTAATCAAGTGAAATGGCATGCATTGATAAGAAAATTCAGTTTCTACTGAAACTGCACAGAGCTAAATTTTTGGTTATTCTGCTCAATAAAGTTGACAACAGCATTACCTTCTTCACTGCTCTGTTTATATTTTCTTTCTGTGCATATCCAACAGTGAAAGTCACAAGGTACTTTGGTTTGAATGGCAGGTCCTGCATATTTGAGATCAAATATCAGCACACCAAGCACCAGACGGTAGAAGGGTACAGAATTTAGGACTTCTGATTTGAATTAGTTCAAGACATAACATGTGAGTTGTGAGCACTGGTTGTGAGGTACTAAGTTTCTAACTTAATAACAATGGAGATGAACATGAAGAGCCACAAAGTATAACATTAATTTCAATCTCAACAGTGCATGACGTTTTGATCTTAAAGAGAGAACTGGCTTAAAGATAACGCACACATGCTTGTAAATCTGAATATTCGACACAGAGATGGGAATGCAAGATATTTCTCAAGATGTTCAGTTATAAATAGTTCCATTGAACTGGATATCAGTTAGGTGATGTGAGTATTCTGCCCAAGAAAATGTACCTCACTTGGGTCTCCCCACAATCTGCGCAGATGGAAGTCGGTATCTGGCACAACAATGCCTGGTGCTAGCCTCTCTGCACCCCTGGGGTTTGTCGGGACATAAATCTATGATTCATAAGCAAATACTTTGTTTTAGTGGACAAAATCTAGTAGAGGTGAACATTGATCAGGAATGGATGTGATCAATGTAAATGGTTAATCTATGCACACCGATTATTCAAGCAGAATGTTTTGCCAAATGGACGCCATATCAAATACTTTACAAACTAAACTACTCCCTCCGTTCCGAATTACTTGTCTTGGATTTGTCTAGATACGGATGTATCTAGACTCATTTTAGTGCTAGATACCTCCGTATCTAGACAAATCTAAGACAAGTAATTCGGAACGGAGGGAGTAGCATTCTGTCACAATGTCAAAATTAACAAGTCATAGAAGAAAACCTTTAAAGTAGTGTTTGTATTTGGTTCGGAAGTGTTCTCCCTTGCATTCCTGACAGAATTCCAGGCATGATTAAGTAAAGCTTGGGTCGTGAGCCCAGAGTTCCTCTCCTCTATGTACGAAACAAAGCTGGATGGGAAGTGTAGCTGGCACATTCCAAACACAAATAAGTTACTCTGTTCCGTTGAACCAAAACAATGCGGTTACACTGAGAAAAAAAAACATCATTACTACCTTTGTTATGCTGACCGACGGGAATGAAATTCCAATGAAGAAGCCAAGGACCACTCCGATAACAGTTACCATAACAATCCTCATGGTTTCGTTCGTAAATCTAAACACGCTGCGAGCATTGACATGCCACGCAAAGAGCAAATGGGGAAATATTAACTGCAGGGGAAGCGTATAGCCAATTCAAATCAGAAGTAGAGAGCGAAAAAGGTACACACCTGCGACTGACAGCTGGGAATTTCGCCATGATCCAGTACAAGAACGCAACCACAGGGGGTGGACACTTGCGAGCGAGGACTGCTACTCCTCGTCCACAGAGATCATGCTGATGGAGATGCGCCGCACCATACGCAGAACAAAATCAAAACCTGTAGGAAACACAATGGCAAACCCATGGTGAGAGACCCCGAGAAGTACAAGCAAGTGACATTGCATATTTGCATGACCTGTGCATGATGAAGTAATGACCAACCAGAACATATTATTTTCTTTTTTCAAGATTGACCCACAAGACACTGACAGTTTGCAATTGTAATATGGTTCAACACCTCAAAAGCATCAAACAATGCAATGTTTTCATGATGAATGGACGGCCAACAAGTGGTAAGTGGTAGTTTAAATTTTTGCCTGCAGCTAAGTTGAGAAACCTGCCTCTCTGGCTTATGCATGATGAACAAATGACCAACCAGAACATATTCTTTTCTTTTTTTGAGATTGACAGCCAGAACAAATTCTTTTCTTTCTTTCAAGATTGACAACCAGAACATATTCTAATGCCCCCCCAAGACGCTGACATTTTGAATTTGTTCAACCTCAAAAGCATTGAACAACACGATATTTCGCGATGAATGGAGGGCTAATAAGTCGTAGAGTAGTTTAAATTTTGCCTGCAGTTAACTTGAGAAACCTGCGTCTCTGACTTACTATGCATGATGAACTAATGACCAACCAGAATACATTGCAGTGACCCACAAGACGCTGACAGCTTGCAATTGTTCAACCTCAGAAGTATCGAACATCACAACCTGTAGTAACAGTAGTTTAAATTTAGCCTACAGTCAACTTGAGAGACCTGCCTCTATGCACCGGGATTGATTACTCCTGCTGATTAACTAAGACTTAGAGTTGAAAAGTCCAAGCATGCTTACGGAGGATTCAACTCCTAAACTATAAACTAAATCTTTTCTTAAACAAACAATAAATAGTGATAAATATATTGACTGAACATCCAATTAGTAGTAGCAATCCAGGTCCCCATCCTCTGAAATCCAATCCCCAAATCCAACCAATTGCACCTACCTACCTAAAAGCATGCTTTTCAGAGAAGAAGAAGAAGAAGAAGAAAAAGCATATTTTTTGCTACTCGAAAAGGGTTGGGGAAAGAGAGGAACCTGTGCGCGCACCTACCTAGAATCAGAGGCGGTGGCGGAAGCTGAACCACTGGGACGGAGCCGATCCCCCTCGCCTCCGGCGCGGCCGCTGAGCTTGGCAAGACAGACGGGATCGCCGCCCACGGCGATGGCCCCCCGGATCGAGTGCACCGGCGCCGGAACCCGCGACGAATCCCGCCTCAACCCCACCAACCAAACCAAGAAAGCAAGCAGCTTCGCGGCGCGCGGCGGGCGGAGCAGCTAGGAAAGTAGGCGGTGCGGCACGAGGTTGTGGCCGGCGCGTATATGTAGGGGCGGAGGTGGGTGGAGGGGGCGGAAGTCGTGGGGCGCGGCAACGGCGCGCGACGGCGAGAGGGGAGGCGGAGTCCAACCAACCGCACAAACAGAAGCACCCAAGCCAAGCAGGGGAAAGGGAAGCAGAGGAAAGGAAGTTTCACTGTTCCCTCCCCTCCCACTCCGGGCGAGGCGACGACGTCGTGGACGTGGACGCGACGCCGGTTGCGGTGCGGCCCACGCGCGCGCGGCGGCCGATCCGGCAGCGCACGGCCGGGATGCGTGGACGAATGGGCGCGCGCGCGGGGGTAGGCCACGTGCACCAACCGCCGTCCGAGCTGTGCGCTGTCCCCTCCCGCGACGGACAGGAGAAAATGGCAGCCACCTACCAAGCTGCCATGCCCACGTCTCCCACCAAGAGAAAGATTTTCATGTAGTATTTGTGCAAGATTTAGAGACGTTTAATCAAAAAAGACTTGGGCATGCCTGCATTACTCCTAGATTTCCATTCTCCGTCGTCTACACCACACGGCAGCAACGTACTCTACTGCTCAAAGCAAAAACATATCTTCACTGCATCTTCCAAATGCAGAGGCCCGGGGTCATCCTTCTTTTAAAAAAAAAATGTTTGAAGACCGACTCCACATGTCATATAAAAGGAATACTAGAACGTCACATAATACTGAGTAGATTACAACAAGCCGACGCCTCCTTTTGCTGCCTCGCCGAAGTTTTTCAACACCTACATTGACTTGCTATTATATACTCCCTCCATTCTAAATTACTTGTCGCGAAAATGGATGTATGTAGATGCGTTTTTAGTTATAGATACATCCATTTATGCCCTCTAAAGTTGATCACATGGTTCTAGACTCGAGGATGGACTCGATTCCCACAAAACGCGCACCAGGATTTTGAAAAGTGATCATATATTATGGGACGGAGGGAGTACCGAGTATATATTTCTTTAGGTAAAAAAAATATACTGAGTTTTTTTAGACAAAAAAAAAGATGCTGAGTAGTACTCCACTTTTGACCACTGCGCATGACCTTTTCTCGTCATTTATGTGCGCGCGTTGAGCAGGTCGCGCGATGGACCGACAAACAGTTTGAGGCGATCTGGGCCGGTCTGACCAGGTCATGCCTTAGTCAACTCCCAGCCGCTGGCCCTGAGCCCAGCCCAGTATGCGCGCTAAACTTGTGAAGGAAACCTCCTAAACAGCGCTTGCGGCGCCAGCAACCCAGCTGGCGCTCACGCGCACGCGACAAAAATAATTGACCAGTTAAACAGTCGACCGGTTGACTGTTGATTTTTTGAAGAAGTCAAAAAAAAATAAAAATCATGAGTTTGATTTTTTTTAGCAAATTTGAAACTAGTTAGCGGCTACAAAAATGCTCATGAATTCTAAAATATATCAAAAGTTTAAACAAAGTTCAAAAAATTGAAGAAAAAAGTTCAAAACTTGGAAATGTTAACCATTTGAAAAGAAGTTTGCAAAAATAAAAAAGAGTTGACAAATATGAAAAGATAACGAAAAATTGAAAGAGCTTCACGAATTTTGAAAAAACGTTCATGAATTTGAGTAAAAAGTTCAAGAATTTGCAAAAAACAAATTCGAATTTGAAAAATTTGCACACATTTGGAAAAAGAAATAGAAAAGCAAAGTATTAAAAAGAAAAAACTAAACAAAACCAGGTAAGGCGGTATAAGCGCGCGCGCGCCGGGGGGGGGGGGGGAGGGTCCAAAACCGGAGACCTCCTATGTGACGCTCTTTGCGTCAAATCGTCGCCGTTTCGCACAGGGGGGACTTCGACTGGGCCGGCCCATGAAGACAGCGACAGCAACAGAAATCGAACGCGCCCTGTAGCTAAAAAAATAATTCGCATTGACAGGGATTCGAACACGCGATGCTTGGCTACACAGCATGACTTCTTGCCAACTGGGCTAGCTGTCGTAGCTGATGAAATGGCTAGCATCAAACTTAAAGAACAAACAAGCTGCGCAGATCCGAATTAGTTTAAGAATTTCGGAAGCAATATTTAAAAAAAACGGAATGTTGTGTGAAAAGCAAAAACTTATCAAATTTGTGAACAACTTTTAAAAAGCTATAAATTTTTCGAAAAACAAGAACATTTTTTGGAAATCTTGAACAATTTTTTTGCAACCAGAACATTTTTACAAATTTCAGAACAAAATTTGGAAAGGTGAACATATTTTCAAATTCCTGAACAAAATTTCCAAACACGATTTTTTAAAACCTTGTGAACAATTTTTAAAACTGGAACATTTTTTTAAACTTCTGAAAAATGAAAACATGAACAATTTTTAAAACTGGAACATTTTTTGAAACTTCTCAAAAAATGAAAACATGAACAATTTTTAAAACATAAACGTTTTCTAAAAAATGTGAAATTTTTTGAACAAAAACATTCAGAATAATTTTGTAATGCCGGAACAATTTTTGGTAAAGCAAACATTTTTCGAATTTTGAACAATTTTTTTAAACACGAACATTTTTTGAAATTTGGAACTTTTTTAGAAACACGAACAAATTTTGGACTTTCTGAACAATTTTTGAAAGAAACAAACAAGGAAAAAAACGGAAACCAGAAAAAAGAAGAAGAAAACAAAACAGAAAAACAGAGAAAAGAAAAACGAAAAAACCCAAGAAGTAACAGGAAAAACGTTAAAAACAAGAAAAAACGGTTCACGGAACCTTCTAGAGGCTTCCGAAAACCGGATGTCTAGCTCTGGTTTAATGGGCCGGTCCATTGCTAGCGATGCGGGGTATTGCCTGTGCGTTCTGTCGACATTTTGACGCAATGAGCGGCGCATAGGATTTTCCCCAAAACCGGGCTTGGAAGCTTACAAACTAGAAGGAGCTTCGTACCAGATCGCATGCTAAGTTACATTAGATGGGCCGGCCTTTTGACGGAAGAAACAATTGACAGGGGTGTGCGCTAAATACAGGGGTGTACATGTCGAAATGTGTCAAATAGAAGAAAAGAATGATTCAAGGCCGACCAGTGCACTACTCTTGCTACTATATATCTTTGAGAACAAAATCTTCTCTTTAGGAGGTCTGTTCGCGGATTTGAGAGAGTTCGCAAATTTCTATGAAACATACAAGTGTTTGCATGGTTAGTAAGTCCAACCAAGAAACATGATATTGCAAAGATCACGGGCTAGGCACATGATACAGGGTGCAGAATAAGTTATTCTTCACCCGAGGGACCATTTCATAAATAAATTACATTTGGAATTACATTCATCTTGATTTGCTATGTAAAATTTGGCACAAGAAAACAAAAATATAGATCGTAAAACAAGAAAATTTGCATTTTATGTATATTTTATATTATGTTTTGACATTTCTAATTTTACGTAATATAAAATATTTTTTACAGCAATTATATATTTTCTTACGTTTTCTTTTTACGTGTGGAATAAGGCAAAATTTACGAAATGTAAATTACGGTGCATTTATGTTAAAATAGAAGGGGAGAGAGAGTAGGGAGGATGAAGAATAACTATTCCTCACCCACGACGATGAATAATTGCAAGATACGTGTTCCTGAGAATTGGAATGGTTACATAGCAAAAGCACACTGTTAGTAACGATGAAAGTAGAAATCGATGAATGTATACATGTCCGCTCTTGGCAGAAGCTGGAATTGATTCTTAACGTCAATTTGAAATGTGTTTCTAGCTGTTATTCATCACTAAATTTATATATTAGTTGGGTAACATTTGCTTATCCCACTTCACTGGAATAGTAGCGAACACGTAGAGGGACCAGGGCTGCCCAGCAGACTCCATGAACTGGTGTACCGTGCATTACAGATATTTTTTTAAAGATCCAGCAAATTGCTGGCTTCAATTAGATTTAGCAGAAAGCAACGGAAGAATAACACGAGGAGGATCCGAAGATCAAAGAAAAAGAAAAATGACAACTCTACTGGCTGCAGAATAACACTACTCTTACAAGATGGAACACCATCCATCCACAGCAAGACAACGCAGTTCCGACTTCGACGAAGAACTACGGAGAACAAAGCATGGTTGGCGTCATAGAATATCACCGAACGAACCGCCTGCCGCCCCGTCATCGTACACCACCAGTGCCCCGTACCGCAGCTTCGACTTCACAACAACAAGCGGCCAAGGTAATCTTACGGACACGTCGGAGAAGAGCCGGCTACCACGACCAATGCCACGCCTCCGACGATGCTCATTACCGTCATCGTTGCCACAGAAGCCAAACCGCCCTCATTACCGGACAGACACTACCAAGCAGCACGAGCGATATCCCCATCTACCACTGGTCCCTCTGGTCGGTAAGGAGCTCCTGGAATGATGCCCCAAGAGGTGCAACGCACATCACCACCATCGCCCGATCCCATGGGATCATGGGTTTCCCCCGAGCAGCCTTGCATAGTGGAGCAAGCAGGAACGCCTCAGCGACGCCTTCAAGAAGGAAGCGGCGCCTGCCCCGGCCCAAAAACCGGCAGCAAGGTCTTCACCCGGCCCTGCACCTCCAACCACCAACCCGAGCTAGACCATCACCAGAACAGCCGATCCAACCGTGACTAGTCAGATCCGGCACCCCGTGCATCAGCTGCAGCCACCCCTCGCACGCACCACCGGCCGTGTACCGCCGTCCACACGGCCAGCACGAACACCGCCTCGCCCCGGAGCCTCCGCTTCGGCGACCTCCCACTTGCAGATCCGCGAGCACGAACGAAGACTCCTGTGTCCTGGACGGGCCCAGATCTGGCCAGCCCGCTCGCAGACACCACGACCGCGACCTCACGCCACTGCCACACCAACGCGAGCACTAGCACGCTCGCCAGGTCCGTCGTCGTCTGCTGCAACCCTGGCCACCAGCTAGCCGGATCTGCATGAGCCCGCCACGCCACCCCCAAGGGCGCTCGCCGTGGCAGTGAGCCACCGTCCTGCGCATTGCACCGCGCCCGCACGCGCGCAACACCTCGCCTCCACTCCGCCTCGTGGCGACCGCGCCCGCATGCGCTCAGCACCTCGCCTCCTCTCTGCCTTGCAGCCACCGCGCCAGATCCGCCTAGCCCCGCGCCAAAAAGCAGCGGAGCCACACCCTCCCGCCGACATGCAGACCAATGACCAAACTGCCAGGAAGCAGCCAGCAGCCCGCCAGCGCCAAGCCGAACTCCCATCTGCATCGGCGAGCCGCCCTCATGCCGCTCGTGCTCCTTGTAGGATGAGGAAGGCCCCACCGCAGCCGACGCCGCGCAGGCTTTGCCCGGCGGCGCTGTCCAGCGGCGGTGAGGGGGGGGGGGGTAGGGTGTGGTGGGTCGGTTGGCGGCGGCTTACGTTTTCTTGTGGGCCGCTTCCAGGAGCGACAACACGGGAGCTCCTGTGCATTACAGATCATGTATACAGATTTATAGAGT
The DNA here is from genome assembly GCF_018294505.1 of Triticum aestivum. Lineage (NCBI taxonomy): Eukaryota > Viridiplantae > Streptophyta > Magnoliopsida > Poales > Poaceae > Triticum > Triticum aestivum. Next base: position 13,608,490 of record NC_057794.1, read on the forward strand.
ATCGCCCTGTCAGGCCCTGTTCTTGTCCGTCCCCTGTTCCTGCGTGCCGGAAGTCATAACAGCCGTAGATCTCTCATCATGTATCTCTGGTGCTTGGATAACAGTTCACTAGCTTAAGGCATCTCTCCTCCGTCGATCTGCCATCCAACGGCTGTTGATGTTGGCGAGTAGCTGTAGCCTCCCCCGACAATGCATGTGCTCTGTTTTCTTTACTTCTACTTTTACCAGCTCGTAATGGCTATAAAGCCAGCCACAATCGTGTGAGAGGGCATGTTATTTCGTATTGGGTGTAAACCCTAGCCGCCGGTGGCGAGCTGAGCTACTTTCCCCATTTTCCTCATCAAGAAAACCCTAGTTCTAAGCTCTGTTCTTCCCTTAAATTGTTGTTGTGTGTGTTAAATTGCATAATTCAGAGCTCTAGGCCTGTTACGCCCATTAGGCGCTGCACACCATCTGCAATTGTTAAATATGTGTCATTTGCAACGGTTACATAGCAAAGCGTACTGTCAGCAATGGTGAAAGTAGAAACCTTCCATTGTTGTCTGCTCTTGGCCGAAGATGCACTTGTTTCTTAACGTCAATTAAAAATGTGTTTGCATCACTAGATTTATGTATTGGTTGGAAAACAATTGCCTATATTCCTTCACTAGATCATACTACTATTATCGAGCACGTAGAGAGGCTACAGTTGCCCAACAAACTTCATGAACTGGTGTGCTGATCATAATGTGTTGCTAGTACCGTCAAGAGATATCAGCGCTGCTATACACACGACGAACGTGTGGCCGATGACTGAACGATCCTTACGTGGCAGCGTGAAAAGCAAGCGTGCATGCAGGAGCACAGTTGGGGAGTTAGTATCGTTCGGAGGTCGTGCGCTAACTGTCGTCCGTGAAGCAATTTCGAAGAGATATTTATATTTCTCCAATTGATCGTAATGTTCCTGCTTGTTTTAGAGCCCCAAGAAGGTGAATCTGGTAGCTAAGCTGGTTCAAGGAGTGCACGAGGAGATGGTTGCAAGTGGCAGTTAAAAGGGCTGCGAAAACATTGTACTCTCCGTTCCAAATTACTCGTCGTAGAAATGGATGTATCTAGAATTAAAATAGATTTAGATACATCCATACCTACCGACCTGCGACAAGTAGTTCGGAACGGAGGGGGTACCAGGTTTGGCAATTCTCAAAAACTTACCTACTCAAGTCACTCTACTGCTTCCTGAGTTGCTGTGATAGGTCCAGAGTGACCATTGATGTTTTTCATGAGAAATTCTTCCTATCAATTCCTGTAGTTCACCTGTCGAGATTTTAACTCAAGAACAAGTGTGGCGTGGCGCTCTCAGGAAAGAATTCGATGTCTTGTTTGCCTGACCAGTCTCTGTTCTGTTTGTACTAAATCTTTCCAGACATTTTGCTGTACTTCACCATGAATAAATTTGATACTAGTGCGAGTGACAGTGATTATTGCCGTACCAAGATAATGGTTAGATATTCTCTCAGACTCCATAGTGTAGAAATGCATTTCTTGCAGCTTGATTAGTTGTATTTGTAGAATAAAACAGGGAGACAGCAGCATCCAATCAATAGAAGATGACTCAAGCAAACTAATTTATTTTGGTTTTGACACAAAGCAAACTCCTTTTTCTGGTTTCTTTGAGACCACCTGCCCTCCGCCCACGACAAATAAAATCTTCTCACAACTGCAACCGAACACTTCAATTTAAACCCTAACTGGGCAACCAAAGAATACTGAGACAACCCAAAGCAGAGTCCCCCCCCCCCCCCCCCCCCCCACTTCGGTGGCGCCGGAAGGCACCCGAAGTCAAGGGTTATCGGTTGTAGGAGGAACCCTAGTAGGCTGTTTGTGTTCACATGAGGCACATGTTTGGTCACAAAACAAACTAATTTATTATTTTGTGGTAACACATGAATAATTTTTCTTTTTTCACAATAAATACCATGAAATATTTATAGTAGCGAATAAGTAGTACATCGTAGAGATACATGAGCCGACTCCTGTGATTACAATATAAAGTCTAAAAGAAACGAGCCATTATTCAAGATCTTCAAACTCTTTCTTCTTTCATGACACAATCTTGTGCTTTTCTGAAGGTAGCCGTAGGAAAATAACAAAGATATCAAACCATAGACCTGTAAATACCAGCGAGGATTCTTCTATAATTTTAGTTTGAGCCGCATTGCCAAAGGCTAGATGCACGCACGCAACCATTACAGTAATCGACCAACATCGGCAAGGGTACCAACACCGGTATTCCAGGAAAAAAACAACTGAACAGCCAGGTCGACGTCACTGGGAGCCGAGAGTATGAATCACCATTGTCGAGGACATATATAGGAACCGTCGCAGCGACGATGAGAAATTATCCAAAATCGATCTGGCAAAGTAAGATCTGAAGGACCATACCTAGAGAAATTTAATCTTCCAACACCAGCATTGATGCCAGAAGGAGATCTGGTCGTCGATCGAAGGGCCAAAGATTGCTTTTTTTTAGGCGATGCCATCTTCAAAGATGAAGAAAACAGCTACGGAAACCCTAACCCAAACACTACTTTTATCGAGAACTCCACTCGTAGATTGGGTTCTCCATCCCTCCCGACATAGGTGTAGGCAGATGGGGAACCGATCTACCGTGGAGGCGGAGGTGTTGGCGATGGCTAGGTTTTCAGAACGTAACTCACGTTCTGGTACACATGAATAATTTGTTACTCCGTAACGACCCACGAATAGTTTAGCTAGTATTCATAGAAATCACGTAGCACAGACACATAACGTCGCTTTATTCTTCCATTATACCGTAGTACAGTAGTCACAGCAGCAGCTAGCGCTGGTGCCGTGCCGGGACAGGGACGACGTGCCATTAGCGGGGCGGGAGGCTAGCCGATGACGGGGGTCTTCTCGACGGTGCCGCCGAGGTTGATGAAGACGCGGACGCGCTCGGCGTTGTAGTCGGGCATCAGCGGCGCGCCGGGCGGGAGCACCTCGACGGCGACGTCGGGCCGGTCGTGCGCGATCTGCGTCGCCGCCAGCGTCGCCAGGACTCCCACCAGTTCCGGCCACGACGACTTGCTCATCTTGGTTGCTAGCTCGTGAGCACTGATGGAAGATGATAAGCTAGCTAGCTAAGATGCGTAGCTATATACTGTATGTGGCGCGTTACACCATGCATGGTGTATTTATAGGGAGAGCCATCAGCCATCGTACATTTCTAAACAAATTTGCGCCTTGTTTTGTCCGTACCGTTTTGGTGTTGGTGGTGTCCGTGGGCGTGCGGAATTAAGTAGGACAGCAATATCATACCGTCCATGTATGCGTCCAGAGTCCTTGCCTGCTTGCAAATATGTAGCGCCACCTCGCAAATTTAACATGAAAATCAGAGTGGCGCAGCGGAAGCGTGGTGGGCCCATAACCCACAGGTCCCAGGATCGAAACCTGGCTCTGATAAGTTCTTTTTTTTGGGCCCGGTTCTATTACTGAAAACTGAGCGGTTCTTAGTTTGTTTTAGAGCATCTTGTACTGAAAATATACTCCCTCTGTAAATAGATATAAGACCTTTTAGGTCACTGGAGTATATTATAAAAAGGTTATCATAATCATCCGGTGTATTCCCCTAAAAAAACAAAAAACAAAAAACAAAAAGAGGCTTATGTCGTATATTACTTTTCATCTTGTGCATCTAAGATTGCCTATTTCTAGATCTGTTTGATTTTTGTTGGGGTTTTCAGCCCGAATCGATAAATAGGATGGTGGCACGTGCTATTAGTTGGGGAAATTATGATGTATGTACTGGTACATTAAAAAACATGGTTTTTCCTTTTTCTTTTTCTCTTTTTTCTTTTGGTTTTTTCATTGTTTTTTTTACCTTTTTCCATTTTTATTGTACTTTCGATTTTGTGAACATCTTACAAATTCATGTCCATTTTTAGGAATTGTGAACATATTTCTAGGGTCATAAACATTTTTTTGAATGCAAAACGTTTGGGGCCAGCGCGCCGGCCGAACGCTGGGCCGGTCACGGCTCGCTGACGACGCAAGTGCGTGGGGCCACACTAGCCACACGTCCCCGTGACCCATCGAGCACTCCCTCCCATCATATTTTTTATTCCTTCCCCTCCTTATCCACTCCCTTCTAGCATCTTCTTCATCACCACGAAGACATCTCACCGGAAAAGTCCATCCACCGCCCGACTTTGACTGAGCTGGCGTGCTGTAGATCCATACCAGGCGTCCACGAGCTGGTTTCCGAGGGGGTCGTGCAGAGCTGCGAGAGTGGGAGGTGGTGGGTAGCTGGCCTACACCAAGATAGTGGGAGGCGGAGGGGCGGCACGGCGACTAGCTGCATAGCATAGCAGGCCGCAAGCCGCGACGGTGCCACTACATGATGCAACCGGCAGGATGGGGAGCGGCAACCCCTGGCTAGCGGAGCTGCAATCGAGGCGTGGTCGAGCTGCATCCTGTGACGACCGCCAGATGGCTAGCTACAAAGGGTAGTTCCCAGAGCTGCAACCGCTCGTTGTTCGAGCTTCATATCGCGACACACCCGACGGTGAGCTGCAACTGTGCAGTACAAGCTGATGCAGGGGCGGCGACGACGAGCTGCAACAGGTGGTCTGGATTGCTGGATCTGGCTTTGCTGGAACAAGTGTTTTCTGTGTGTGCTGGAACTAGTAATCCTTTTTGCTACAATCTTTTTCTTTATTTGCTACAATCAAATCAATGGGGGTTTTCATGCTACTAATTTTGCTGGAACCAGCATTTTTTTTGCTGGAACTAGCAATTTTTTTGCTATAATCAACCACTGAAGTTCTCTGGCTGAAATTGATTTTTGCTCGCACCGATGTCCTTTTTTGCGGGAACGTTATAATGTTTTTGCTTCAACGGAACATTGAGGATTGGTTGCTTAAACCATGACGGCCACGGTGCTGTTATTTTTTAGATCTTTTTTGCGGCGGCAGCGGTGATGTGATTTTTGCTGCAACCGGCAACAGGAAAGCTAAAACCATGCCCAGATTTGCTATAACCAGCGATAATGAAGTGTGGCCGGCGCGCTTCATTTTTGTTGTTGTTGCAACCAGGCGACGGCGAGCATGACGGGGACGACACATGATTTTTTGTTGCCTACCAATGCTGTGATTTTTTGTTGCAACCATGGGGGCCTCCTGGAACTGCAGCTGTTCGGGATCGAGAATGGCGAGCAGCGATCTACGCTTCTCTAGATCGTCAGCGGTTGTTCTGGTGCGCTGATCCGATGGGACTGTAGCATGACGACATACGCACTGTATACTACAACGATGTTTGCCTGATGGACAGCAATATCATAAGAGCTATTGTCCATGTATGCGTCCAGGGTCCCTACCTGCTTGCAAATATGTAGTGTCACGTCGCAAATTCAACACAAAAATCAGAGTGGCGCAGCGGAAGCGTGGTGGGCCCATAACCCACAGGTCCCAGGATTGAAACCTGGCTCTAATAATTATTTGGTTGGGCTCTGTCATTTTGTTGGGCCCTTTTCTTATTCGTCCATCTCTGATTGTGTTTTCTTTCTTCTGCTGGACCCGGTTGTATCTAGTTGGGCTTTGTCATTTTGTTGGGTCCTTTTCGTATACCTCCATCTCATAATAAATTCTGATTGTACCTGTTGCCTTCTTCATTAACTAAAAAAAACCAGGTTTCTTCATTTTCTAAGGCCCATATTTTGCTCGCTCACTCATTTCCCCTTCTTACCATTTTTTTGCGGGACCCCTCTTACCTTGTCTTATATCATCTTCTTCTCATCCAAAAATAAAATAAAAATAAAAGTTTGTCTTAGGTCATCCAGTTTATTCCCCTCAAACACAAAAACAAAAGGAGGCTTACTCTATGTAGTACTCCCTCCGATCCAAAAAACCTGTCAGAGGGAGTAATTTTTATGTCACGCACTTATCCAATGGCATTATCAGTCTCTGGTTTACCTTTTAAGAAGGTTTACATTTTAAGGAGGTCCATTGCATTCACAAGACACGAAATAGCTAAGAATATTTTTAGAAAGGAAACTAAATGTCAATGGTTCGATGAACACCCTAGCGTAATTTGTGGTGTACTTGTGGATGTATCTACATTTCATTATTATAGTAAAATGCGCCATGATAGCTTTCAAAAAATAAGAATGGAAAGGTCATTTCCCAGTTTGCTCTTTGAGGAGGTCCGTTCTAACCATCAGAATAGAAAGACCAATGTGGTTCATAGTTCCGGTTTTCCTCCTATCATGTGGTTTCTTTATACCATTTTTCCCGGAGAAGCCCAGGGCCATATTTAAAATTGTCCAACCTTTACAAGAGCCTCCTTACATAAACAAAAATATCACACAAGTCCTTTTTTTATATCGATGACGTCTTAGTCCCACACTCGTCAGCAGCACGTCGTGAGCAAATCTTGATGCCACATCTATATTGTACGAACACCCTTGGAGTCAGACTAACGTCGTTGATGCATCGCCCCGGAAGTCGCCGATCGTACCCAGAAGAAGCAGGCAGAGGCAATGAAAGGGGCTAGACAACTATCCCCTGTTAGACTATGTATAACTTCTGTACCTATGTACGTATTGTAACATAACCATTATATATAATGAGATAAGCCACCCCTAAAGGGTTGTGCTGGTTCCCAAAACTTATTGTCTTACATGGTATCACGCTAGGTTACGATCGCTTCCGCTTCTAAACCCTAATACCCGCAGCCGCCGCCGCCTTCACCGCCGCCGCCGCGCCACCGATCGCGCCGCCGCCATGTCGAGCGCCGCCACCACCGGTTCCACTGCTGCGGGCTTCCTCCCGGCCTCTCTTGCGGCTCTGCTCAACCTCCCGCTCGATGCCGTCTCCGTTCCGGCTCCGATCGGGACAAGGAGCATCGGCTCCGTCTTCTCCACGCCGCCGGCGCCCTCGCTCGGGCGTGACCTCGTGGTCCACACCGCGGCGCCGCCGTCCGCTGCGGATTCCGCAGGCGTCGTCCCGCCGCTCCTGCCGCGAGTGGATCACACCGCCCCGCTGGCGGGGTTGGCGGCGTCCGCCCCGGCCGCGGGCCTTGCGGCGTCCGCACCGGCCGCGAGCTTTGCGGCGCCCGCCCTGGCTGCGGTCCCGCCTCCTCCCGCATCGGCTTCGGTGCCTCCGGCTGCCTTCATGGTGTTTGCACCCCAGGCAGCCTCCTCGATGGGATCGTCTTCGCCGTCGCCGTTTCGGTCATCTCATCACCATCAAGCTCTCCGCAGACAACTACATCTTCTGGCGTGCGCAGGTTCTCCCGCTCTTGGGGAGTCACTATCTGCTAGGCTACGTCGACGGATCGCTTCCCTGCCCACCCGCGCTGGTAGACAGCGTGCACGGTCCGGTCTATAATCCGGCCCATCGCGTCTGGACGGGGCAGGACCAGGCGAACCTCTCCTCCATCCAGGGGTCGCTCTCGCCGGCAGTTGCCGGCCTTGTTGTCTTCGCGAAGACGTCTCATGAGGCCTGGACCATCCTTGAGCGCACCTTTGCAGCGCAGTCCCAGGCTCGTGTCTCTGCACTCCGTCGTCAGCTTGGAGAGTGTCAGAAGCTTGACTCCACGGCCACTGAGTTCTACAACAAGGTCAAGGGCCTTGCCGACACATTGGCCTCCATTGGACAGCCCCTCACCGACTCCGAGTTCAACTCGTTTATTGTCAATGGTCTTGATGAGGAGTATGATGCCTTAGTCGAGATCATCAACGAGCGGGGTAACTCGACACCCATGTTGGCACACGAGGTTTTCTCTCGGCTTCTTCTCACTGAGCAACGGGTCGTGACTCGCCGCACCAAGGGCACTGGCTCTCTCTCGGCCAACGTCGCCACCAAGGGTGGCCGCTCTTCTTCATCACCCCGGTCTCCCTTGGGGCTGCCACCATCGCCCGCCTCGGCCCCCCCACCTACTGCGACCTTACCGGGGGCTGGCGGTCCACGTGTGTGTCAGCTTTGTGGCCGCGATGGGCACTGGGCCTCCAAGTGTCATAAGCGCTTCCAGCGAAGCTTCCTTGGTCTTGGCAATGACGGCAAAGATACACGCAACAATGCCTGTCAGGTCGCCATGGCTGATCGTCCCGCGCCGCAGAAGCACCAGGGACACACTCAGTCCTACTCCATCGATCCACACTGGTACATGGACTCTGGGGCGACAGAGCATCTGACCAGCGAGATGGGGAAGCTTCACACTCGTGAACCCTATCATGACTCCGACAAGATCCACACCGCCAATGGAGCAGGTATGCACATCTCTCATATTGGTCAAGCATCTCTTCTCACTAGACATGCCAATAGGAGTCTTCAGCTTCGCAATGTTCTTCGCGTTCCATCTGTGACCCGCAATCTTCTTTCAGTTCCTAAACTCACACGTGGTAATAATGTACTTTGTGAATTTCACCCTTTTGATCTTTTTATTAAGGATCGGGGCACGAGGGATATTCTTCTTAGTGGGCGGTTGTGCCAGGGCCTCTACCGTCTGGAGCATCCTGGCGTCGCTCGCGTTTTCAGTGGAGTTCGGGTCTCTCCGTCACAGTGGCATGCTCGTCTTGGTCACCCGGCCACACCTATTGTCCGTCATATTTTGCGTCGTCATGAGCTTCCTAGTTTGTCTAGTAATAAAGATGTAGCAGTGTGTGATGCTTGTCAGCAGGGGAAGAGTCATCAACTTCCTTTTTCGGAGTCCAGTCGTGAGGTGAAACATCCGTTAGAACTTGTGTTTTCAGATGTATGGGGTCCTGCTCAGACTTCTGTCAGTGGTCATAATTACTATATCAGTTTCGTTGATGCTTATAGTCGCTTTACCTGGCTTTACCTTATTAAACGCAAATCTGATGTGTTTGATATTTTTGTTCAGTTTCAAAAACATGTTGAACGTCTTCTCAAGCACAAAATTGTTCATGTCCAGTCAGACTGGGGGGGGGGGGGGGGCGAGTATCGCAACCTCAACTCCTTCTTTCAGTCGCTTGGGATAGCTCATCGTTTAGCATGTCCACATACACATCAGCAGAATGGTTCAGTCGAACGTAAGCATCGTCATATTGTTGAAGCTGGTCTTACTCTTTTGGCCCATGCATCTGTTCCATTTCGGTTTTGGAGTGATGCTTTCACCACTGCATGCTTTCTCATCAACCGTACTCCTACTCGTGTTTTAAACATGAAGACTCCCATTGAGGTTCTCCTTAATGAACAACCTGATTATACCTTTCTCAAGGTATTTGGGTGTGCTTGCTGGCCGCATCTTCGTCCATATAACAAGCGCAAGCTTGAGTTTCGTTCTAAGAAGTGTGTTTTCTTTGGCTATAGCTCTCTTCATAAAGATTACAAATGTCTTCATGTTCCCACTAATCGTGTCTATATATCTCGGAACGTCGTGTTTGATGAGCATGTTTTTCCCTTTGCCAACCTTTCTGTGTCCAAACCACCATCCCTGCATTCATCCTCTGTTGCTTCTGACCAATTTGATGATGTTGCATACTCTCCTTTGCTGTTATCTAACCATGGTGCAGGAACCGGACGTGGAGCTTGTTTGGAGCTGTTGGAGGATTCACCATCATCATCGTCGTCTTCTGGTGGGCACGTCGATCGCCCTATGTTGCATGGCATCGATTCGCGTGCCCATGCATGGTCACCCGACGAGCCCGTCGCGCCGAGCATCTCCACTGCTCGGTCTGCTACGCCAGTGATCGCCGAGTCTCCAGCGGCTCGGCCTTTTTCACCAGCGGCCGCCGAGTCGCCCGTGGCTCGGCCCGTCACGCCGTCTTCGCCCGCGGCTCGGGTCCTCACGTCGCCTTCATCAGCGGATCGGCCCGCGACACCGGCCGCGCCACGGCCCACTATGCCGAGCTCGCCATCGGCCCGGTCTGGGATGCCGGAGTCGCCAGCTGCTTCGTCTGCTTTGCCGGTTTCGCCGGTGGGCCGGCCTTCTTCGCCGACTGAGTCCGAGGCTACCGTGCCTGGCTCCTCGTCACCGGCTGACTCATCAACGTCGCCGTCCTCCAGCCCGTTGCAGGCTGCTCCGTCGACCTCGGTGGTTCCTGTGACTCGACCACATACACGCAGTCGCAGTGGCATTTTCAAACCTAAGGAACGTACGGATGGTACGGTTGCTTGGTTGGCTGCTTGTTTGGCTGCTGCTGTTGCGGATCCATCTTCTGAGCCTCGCTCATATCAGGCTGCCCTGCGCATTCCACATTGGCGAGAGGCTATGGAGCAGGAGTTTCATGCTCTTCTTCGTAACAAGACATGGACTCTCGTTCCTCCACCACCACGGGTAAATGTTATTGACTCAAAATGGGTATTCAAAGTGAAGAAGCATTCGGATGGATCTATTGAGCGTTACAAAGCGCGACTTGTTGCTCGCGGTTTTCGGCAGCGTCATGGTCTTGACTATGAGGACACCTTCAGTCCTGTCGTCAAGCCTACCACTATTCGGCTTCTTCTCTCCATTGCTGTTTCTCGTGGTTGGTCACTTCGTCAACTTGATGTGCAGAATGCCTTTCTACATGGATTTTTGGAGGAAGAGGTTTATATGAAACAACCGCCTGGTTTCTCTGATCCTGATCGTCCTGACTATATCTGTCGTCTTTCCAAAGCACTATATGGTTTGAAGCAAGCTCCTCGTGCCTGGCATGCCCGCCTTGCCTCTGCCCTTCGTGCTCATGGGTTTGTGCCGTCCACTGCTGACACTTCATTATTTCTTCTACAGAAGCCAGAAGTCACTATGTATCTTTTGGTATATGTCGATGATATTATCCTTGTCAGCTCTTCTCAGTATGCTGCTGATGCTCTTGTCTGCTCTCTTGGTGCTGATTTTGCGGTCAAAGATCTTGGGAAGCTTCACTACTTTCTTGGAGTTGAGGTCACTTCTCGTGCTACTGGTCTTGTCCTTACGCAGAAGAAGTACTCCTTGGAGTTGTTACAAAAAGCCGGCATGCTGAAGTGCAAACCGACCACCACACCCATGTCGTCTACCGACAAGATAACAGCTGTTGATGGTGAGCTTTTGTCTCCTGCGGATGCCACAGAGTACAGAAGCATTGTTGGTGGACTTCAGTACTTGACGATCACGAGACCAGATATCTCTTATGCTGTTAACAGGGTTTGTCAGTATCTTCAGGCTCCCAGAGATACTCATTGGGCTGCTGTTAAACGCATTCTTCGTTATGTTCAGTTCACTCTGACTTTTGGTATGCATATTCGGCCGACTTCCTCTCGGGTCCTTTCGGCCTTCTCTGATGCAGATTGGGCTGGTAGCCCAGATGACAGGCGATCCACGGGGGTTATGCAGTATTCTTTGGCTCTAATTTGATCGCCTGGAGTGCTCGGAAACAGGCTACCGTGTCACGTAGCAGTACTGAAGCTGAGTACAAGGCTGTGGCTAATGCTACTGCAGAGATTATTTGGGTGCAGTCTTTGCTTCAGGAGTTGGGTTTGTCTCAACCACAGCCTCCTATTCTTTGGTGTGATAACATCGGTGCTACATACCTTTCTGCAAATCCAGTATTTCATGCCCGAACGAAACACATTGAAGTTGACTATCACTTTGTACGGGAACGTGTATCACAGAAGCAACTCCAGATCAAGTTTATCTCGTCTAAGGATCAACTTGCAGACATCTTCACTAAGCCTTTACCACTGCCACAGTTTGAGGCTTGTAGGCGCAATCTTACCCTTCTCAGTTCTTTAGAAAGTGGCTAAGATTGAGGGAGGGTGTTAGACTATGTATAACTTCTGTACCTATGTACGTATTGTAACACAACCATTATATATAATGAGATAAGCCACCCCTAGAGGGTTGTGCTGGTTCCCAAAACTTATTGTCTTACATCCCCAATCCGACCAGATGGAACCTGAGAGGCCTTACCTCACTAGCTTCCTGACAAAGAGCAAGCTGCTCATGCATCGCTGAACAGAGAAGAAGCCAGAAGACCAAAACACGACCCTACAAAAATGAAGCTTCAGCAGAGTCATGTTAAAAATGATAAGAGCCCTTGCTATTGCACATACGGAGTATCTCATAAACAACTGAGGGATTAGTCCTTCCATTTCCAGCGTTATATGTGAGACGAAAGGCCGAACACATAGAAACTTAGTGAATAGCACTTACTCTCTCCTTCCATCTATATAAGGCCTAAGTTTTGAATCTCTCATACCAAGGCTGTTGCATAAAAAGAGGAGCAAATATGGGGAATAGTACTTGGCCAACCAAATCGCATGCAAGATTGTTTTGGGCGCCGTGCAGCCTGCTCTCCTCCCTCTCTATTAATCCCTCGCATGCAGCTCAACAATAACTCCTCCACACCTTCATGCATTGGCCAAAAAAGAGCTCGCTCCTGCAAGTACATGGCGCCATTTTTCCTCCATGGTGGCGCTAGATTAGAAAATTTTCACGTAAAATTAGAGGGAAACACATCAAAGAACTTGGCGCCATTTTTCCCTCCTAAGTTCGGCGCCATCTATGAAATTTTCAATGGACACAGCATGTTATAAGTCGATCGCCTCCTCACATTCTAGTTCACTGAAGCATTCAGACACATAAAATCTAATTTATTAATTGGAATCATACCAAAATGCTAAACGAAATCAACAGGAAGTAGAACCCAGAATGCTCGGTCAAACGACCATGGGTGATTGGTGGCAGAGGACGACGGATTAAAAATTTGCTATCACAAAATCAATGGCATAGACAGAGCATTATTATGCAAAAACTTGAATTGCATGTACTGCATTCAGTTGTTCAGTAAAAGTATTATCCAGGCAAAGCAATGCCCGTTGTGACCAATGATTATCATACTAATCCAGTGCACATCACAAATAATCAAAATCAGTCGACTGGAAATTAGCAAAACTGAAAAATAAAGCATGTTTTAGCTAGTCCAGTAGACTCAATAGAGCATAATTTCTCGGCATAATAATAATAATAATACAGCATAATTTGTATTTGGATGGTTATTAGTCCAACATCATTCTTAGAAGAGTGGTTGTTAAATTATAATTAACAAGCTATTGTTCAACTGAAAGAACAAATAAAAAGAAAGGCGATATGGAAGAATTGCCAGTGGTCCAATCAAATGGGAATTGTTAAAATCGTACGGCTAGTTTTTTTTAAAGAAAATGTGCAGTCAGTTATTGTAGTAGTTAAAATGGAACCACACTGCAGTTTTTAACAAGATGTCAGTTATTGAAGTACTAGTGGTTGTGGAAGGATGTCTATAGAGAATGTCATACTACTTGCAATTACACTAAGGATGTTTATAAGGCTGGTTTGGTTCACCACCGTAGTTCCACTATTGAGCTAGTGAATGTTTTCTTGTAGTTTTTCCTAGCCTGAGCTTCACGGTACCCTTTATCCTGACCATCAGTTTTGGCCTCTGCTGTATTGGGATACGAGCACAATTTGCTGGCTCAGAGCTGTGGGCGCGTAATACACTGACAGCAGACCTACAGATGTTGCAGGCGTCAGTCGTTTACAACACAATAGACAGATGGTCCATAAAGTTGGACACTGTTTACTGTTCACATGCACTGCCCTGCACATGCACATGGGTGAGCCAAGAATGTTTCAGCGGGATTTTTTATAAGGTAATAGCACCCCAGGTACCTTAACTTGCACAGGATGTGATGATCTAGTTCCAAACTTGTAAAACTTGACCAAGCCATACCCCAACTTGCATCTCATGTGATGTTTTAGTCCCAGGCCAATCACAGCTCGCCAATTGGCTGGGCCAGTCAGCGCGCGCATTTTTTCACAAAACCCCATGCGTTTCCCTGAATCAACCCGCACTCACCCCCCACCTGAATTAAATCTGTGGTCCACGGAGGCGGCCAGGGGTGGCGGCTGGAGACGAGCACCTGGCTGCACGCCGGCCTCATCCACCTCGGCACCAACATGATCAGCCTCATCTTCGTCGGCGTCCGCCTGGAGCAGCAGTTCGGATTCTGTAAGCACCCGACCCGACCGACGACTCTGTCTAGAACGGCGACGAGGTCTTGCTTACAGCGTACCCACGCTCTGTTGCTTTGTTTTGTCTTGTTTTGACCGGGCTTCGCCGCCCTCGTCGCGTCGTGCAGGGAAGGTCGGCCTGGTCTACCTCTTCTCGGGGCTGGGCGGGAGCGTGCTCTCGGTGCTCTTCATCAGGAATGGCGTCTCCGTCGGCGCCTCCGGCGCGCTCTTCGGCCTCCTCGGGGCCATGCTGTCGGAGCTCATCACCAACTGGACCATCTACACCAACAGGGTACGCGCGCATCCGCCCTCGTCTCTCCTACTACTGTATTTGCTTCGGTCCATGTCGAACACCTTCTGACATTCGAATGTAAACACCGTCTGCAGCTGGCGGCCATGGCGAACCTGATCATCATCGCCGCCATCAACCTGGCGCTGGGGATACTGCCCCACGTCGACAACTTCGCGCACATCGGCGGGTTCCTCACCGGCTTCCTCCTCGGCTTCGTGCTGCTGATCCAGCCCCGGTTCGGATGGCTGGAGCAGCCCTTCGGCGGCAAGACCAAGTCCAAGTACACGGCTTGCCAGATCGTCCTCCTGGTCATCGCCCTCCTCCTAGCCATTGCAGGGTAAGCGTCGTTGCAAGATACAAACTCTTCATTCAGATTCTACAAAATGAATGCATCCTGTGTGGTAATTAATCTGAAGCCATGCATGTTTGTACGCAGGCTTGCCGTAGGGTTGCTGATGGTGTTCCGCTGGGTGAACGGCAACGACCATTGCAGCTGGTGCCACTACCTTACCTGCGTCCCGACGTCACACTGGAAGTGTGACAACTAATAAAAAAAATAAGAGGAGCTCAGCTGTGGAGACAAACGTGCTGCCCATCTAGATAATTGCTTCAGTTTGCCTTTTTTTTTATATACTTTTGCACTGTAAGCTGTATAGAACTTGCACCTTTTGCATTCCTTTGTTGTCCAAGAGGCGTTGACTAGCAATTCTGCTTCAATATGTTATTAAAGCTCTGTAAATCACTCTGTTTTGTTTGTGGTTAAAGCGTTTGTTTATTCTTTGGTTTTGCATAGCCAGTCGCATTTGCAATGTTCAGAGTAAAATAGGTTATACTTGAAGAACCGAATCGTTGAATGAATTGGTGCGATCAATATGCGCTCGGCTGCTTGCAAAAACATGAAATGGTATCGTTGGCATGCGACTATATGGTTTATATTGCTAGGACTTTGGTCATCTTCTACTCAACTACATAGAATGGTTTATATTGCAAGATCGAACATGGATGCAGTAACCGCAAGTGGGACAAACCATACACACTTTTCACAAAGGGGCAATCATCCTATAACAATACCGGTAGGGGGTTTTGTGAAAAAATGCACGCGCTGACCGGCCCAACCACTTGGCGAGCTATGATTGGTCTGGGACTAAAACATCACATGAGATGCAAGTTGGGGTATGACTTGGTCAAGTTTTACAAGTTTGGGACTAGATCATCACATCCTGTGCAAGTTAGGGTACCTGGGGTGCTATTACCTCATCTTTTATGGACCTTTCTTATTTCGAGGAGAAGGAACACCTAAACACACGAGAAGCCACATCGTTCTCTGGAGAAATAGATCATGGTCTTAGAATTACCTGCCTCCTCTCTCCGCGCAAGAGAAAAAGAAAGAGTGTGTGTGGCTTTTTATATAATTTCTAGAGTATGTAGAGAGAGAGAGAGTTGGCAGGGCACCATATATTTGACAGAATAAAATGTGGGAATTTTGTAATTTCTAGAGCATATAAATTCAGTACAGGAGGTGATGTTAGTAGGTAGAATTAGAAATTTGATTGTCAACATGAAATTTTTTCTGATTACAATTTGCTACAAAATACTCTAATGATAACTTAGTCCAACTACACGTGTACAAAAAGCATGAAGAAATGTGGGTTTTTTCTCTGTACAATGTGATATTATAAATACTTGCAACTTGCAGGTAGGAGCTATATTGGGCATGAAGTCAACCATGAGTTTGTCTCATACGTAGCAAGATAGCCTGCTGCTACAGGGACGTTTCAGCTCACGAACAAGACAGGACTTGACAGCACCTGCTAATAAGACTGCAGCGAACAGCTGCACGCTCTCGTGATGTTCCTTTTGTACACAAATCTCGAAGCTAACCAACAGTCCAGATAGGAGGTACCGTGTAGCTCGAGCTAGGAAGGAACTTTGTATTTCCCAGTAAAGGAAACAAATACATGTCCCCTAAACATGTACTTATCAAATATGCAGGAAGAAAAAGAAAGTAAACAAAATAATGGAATTCTCAGTAAGGATGTGAGGAAAATGCAGTATGAACATTTATTAAAACAGTTACTTCTAGTCAAATGGATAAATTTCAGGTTAAAATGGCATATTTTGAGATAATGCAGAATCACAAAGAAAACAAACAAAGAACCAGGAAACCATCAGTGTAACGTTGAAAAAATGAATCAAGGAAAATGCAAACCATACCATTATGAAATCAATTGCACCGTGTGTGCTTGACTAACATTTTGATGGAATCTACACATGAGGTAGCTTGTTTACGTTTCCTGCATGAAATGATTATTTCCAGAAACATGCTGAGGAACCGCCTTTAGACTCATTGGTAAAGCTGTGTAAGGAAGTTGCCATATATTTCAGGAGTTACAAATTCCGATATACTTTCATGACTGTCTTCCTACAAAACTTTAACCTTAATTATCAAACAACAAAGCCATATAACTGGTAGCGCATACAGTTGACATCTTAAGAAAGTTGACCACCTCTCTGGTATGCATGCTGGTCAAGAAGGTGCCAGAGAACCCAGTTTTCTCTTCCCAAGAGAAATACTGCCGGTGAATTTTGAATTAGAGAGTTCCCGGGGAATTGGAGCTCCTGCAGTCTTCAGAACCTGAACAAGCTCTCTAAAAAGTTTCCGATCCTCCTCATTCACAAAGACAATAGCCACACCCTCCTCACCCATCTGAGACGCTCTTCCAACTTGGTGAATATCTTTCAGAATATCCATTGCACGTCCCAAGATCCCTGTACAAACAACAACATATACTTCCCCTGTGAGAAACCGTCTCAATCCTTCTCTCCTCTCTTTCATTGTTTGCTCACCATGAATAGAAACAACCTCCAAGCTAGTAGCAGCAGTAATTGCTTTAGACAAGAGATCGGCACCAACTCTGGAACTCACAAATACAACAACAGGAGGTTTAAAGTGCTTCTTACTTGTCATTATCTCAAAAATCTTCTTCTTCTGGTTAGGCTCCACCCAAATTACCACTTGTCTAACTGATTTGTTTGGTTTACCTGGGTTCCCGCAAGAAATGTGTATCATGTTGTTAGACAGTGAGTTTGACAATTCCTCAATTTCTGGATGTACTGTTGCTGAAAACATCATAACCTGTGGACATGAGAGCGTGCGAAAGATCTGCATGGCCTGATCTCTGAATCCTCTCTGTAGCAAGCAGTCCACTTGATCCAAAACAAACATAGAAACATCTTTAAGGTCAACATTGTGTTTCATCAGAAGATCAATTAGTCTCCCAGGGGTGCCAACAATTAGCTCGACACCATTTTCAATTCTATATATTTGGTGAGCCAAGGGGTCTCCACCAACAACTAGAGCAGTTTTAAATGGTAAACCCTTTCCAAGCACATTTGATTGATCCTCCACCTGTAGGCGCAGCTCTCTAGTTGGAGCAAGGACTATAGCCAAGGGCCCACGCTTGCTTGTACATTGCTCTCTCTGTGAACAACGTGCAATTATAGCAACTAGAAAATAAGCTATTTTCCCTGAACCAGTATCTCTAGAGACAAGTAGGCTTCTATTACTTATTGATGAAGGAATGACTTGCATCTGCACCGGAGTAGGCCAAGTATATCCTGCAGCCTCAAGATTGTCCCCAAGCTTCTCAGGAAGACCACATGATTGGGTTAAGAATTGCTTCACCCTTGACATACATGTCAAGTTTATTTCTTGGTGAAGCGATCTGGCTCGCATGCAAACTTAGTATATCAGGAAAATTATTGTCTGACACAGAAGCTCTCATCACAAAAAGGGACTTATACGTGTGCTGGTGCTTTTACTTGTATCTTCGAATCAGCGGCAATTCTAGCAAGAAGAGCAATCTTGGATTCCACACTTCAGATGTCATCATCAGTTTGATCACATATATATTCACCGTATCGAGCACATATAACGAAGCGAGGCTCCCCAAGAAGAGCTTCTCTCTACTCAGAGCATCTTTCCTTCACACATAGATCTGTAAGAGTCAGCTAGTATTCTCAAGAAAGATAAGATGTCATGTATGAGCTAACACTATTCTATAAATAACAAAATGACAGAATCAGTGGTTCAAGCATTCAGGAAGTGTACCTACTAATATCAAACATATAAACTGTTGGAAATATGAGCAATTTATCAAATGATTTTATTAACAGGAATACTAGATAAAATAGCCGCGATAAAACAAGTCATGCAATCTGACGGAGAGAAAGTAAATAGCATCTGCATATATGAACTTGAACTGAACACATCTAGGACAGACACTAGATCATGTTGCATATATGAAGTAGAACCTAACATATGTAGGGCAAACACTAAAGCAAAGAATTGTGGCAGGATTTCTATCAGAAACAGGAAGAACACATACGGGACAGCAGCAGCAGAAGCACTGGACTTGGGGTCGACATCCTCGCCAGCCATGTCGTCGAAGAGGTTGTCGACGTCGGGGAAGAAGTCGTCGTCGGGGAAGTAGTCGTCGGAGTCCGTGATGAAGAGGTCAGTAGTCGCGCGGAGCGCTCCCCAAAAACCTTATCACCCTTCTCGCGTACATGACTCAAAAGGTGCGGTTCCGGAGGCCTACTATCCCGACCTGCGGTGCACGCCGCAAGCCGGGATGGGGAAGAACGTAGCGGTTGCGCAGTGCTCAGGAACTTTGTGGCGATAGGAAGAGGATCTTCCGGTGTGTCTCTCTGGAGAGGAGCGACCTCTCTTATATAGGCACAGGAGAAGGACACGAACAGGCTGCGGCGGGAGGTGAAGCAATGGAGGGAGACGAAGCGAACGGGCAGAACGCGAAGAGGTGCGCCGTTCATATTCAGTCTCCACTACAGAAAAATGTTTCAGCTCCCGTGTGACCGTTCGTATACCCGTCATGGGTGGCAAAAATTTAGACATCGGCTCGGCTCATTCTCGCAACCCGCGGCGTGGCGTGGCGAGGCGGGCGGCGGCGGAGGAGCGCGCATGGATGTCCCTCTTGTTCTCATGCTCATACATGTGGGAAAGAACCTCCCTTATAAAGAGGTCCAACTCCCTCTAAACTAGCAATGTGGGACTAAACTTTTTTTCCATCTCTTGCCTTGCACGAATGGGCTGTGTGGGCCTCTAGGATTTATTAGGAATTTCTGAAACTGCTATTGGGCTAGGCCCAAAATAGACAAAATTCCAGCAATCCCCCACTAGATCCCAGAGGTACACAAAATTTGCCTTTGGTTTCAAAACACTGTTTTATATACCGGTACTACAGTGGAGACTGTTAAGTTGAACTTCTACCTAGAACTCTATGCTACACTAGTAAGCAACTTGAACAGTGGACTAGGCCTTGAACTGCAAGTTTTCTGCGAATCTAGCTTCACATAAAGTCTTGACCGATACGTGGCTACTGTGGGTCTTCCCCGTGGATGGAGCTTATGCGTCATACTCCGAGACCTTTCATGAGTTTACTAGAGAGAACCCTACTCTCATAGATTGCGACGTTTAACAATCAGACTCATATAGGTGTGTCCTTCAAAAGATGTTCTGCAGGACAACATCTCTGCTTAAAAGAGCCACTTAGAACACATTAAGATATACATCAACCTGCCATGCAGATTAGAAGAGTATTGCATCTTCATGGAGTGGTATTGTCAATAGTAAGGATACTCTCCTCTCAGTTGACCAACACCTTGTCTTCCACATCTAATTCACGGGATCTCCAATCACAAAGAATAGGTTACCACTGTGAACAACTCATATTGTGGGTCTCATACCCATCTCCCTCGATGCATTATCTATCACATTACGTGATAGACCCTTAGTAAAAGGATCTGCCAGATTTTTAGACGTTTGGATATAATCCAAAGCAATAACTCCGGAATTTTTCATTTTCCTGACAGAGTTTAACCTTCTCTGAACGTGTCATGATAACTTCATGTTATCCTTTGAGCTGCTCACTTTCGTGATCACAGTTTGATTGTCGCAGTTCATAAGGATACCCAGTATAGGTTTTTCAACAACCGGCAAGTCATTCAAGAGCCGACGAAGCCAATCTGCTTCGACCGTAACTGTATCTAGTGCTGTGAGTTCTGCTTCCATTGTTGACCTCGTTAAGATGGTCTGCTTGCAAGACTTCCAAGAAACAGCACCACCTCCATGAGTGAATACATAACCGCTCGTGGCCTTTATCTCATCAGCATCTGAGATCCAGTTTGAGTCACTATACCCTTCAAGCACCTTTGGGTGCCCAGTGTAGTGAATTCCATAATTCGCAGTGCCTTTCAAATAACGCAGAACTCTCTCTAGAGCTTTCCAATGCACATCTCCTGATTTTGAAACAAACCGACTCAGTTTGCTAACAACAAAAGAGATGTCAGGTCTTGTAGCACTGGCTAAGTACATAAGCGAGCCAATAATCTAAGAATACTTCAATTGGTCTCTAGCAATTCTTCGATTCTTTTGAAGCAACACACTAGCATTATATGGTGTTGGAGAGGGCTTGCAGTCACTGTAGCCAAAGCGACTCAAGATCTTTTCCACATAGTGAGATTGAAGCAATGTAATCCCACCATCATCGTCTCTCAACAACTTGATGTTCAGAATGACATCAGCCACTCCTAAATCCTTCATCTCAAAACAACGAGATAGAAAATCCTTGACCTCCTTAATAACATTCAGATTTATTCCGAAAATCAGTATGTCATCAACATACAAGCAAAGGATAACTCCCTCGCCCCCACCATGGCGATAGTACACACATTTGTCAGCTTCGTTTACAAAAAATCCTGCAGTTGTTAAAGTTATTTCAAACTTCTCATGCCACTGTTTAGGTGCTTGCTTGAGTCCATACAAAGACTTCAACAACTTGCACACTTTTCCTTCCTGACCATCTAGTACAAATTCATCTGGTTGTTCCATATAAATTTCCTCGTCCAACTCTCCATTTAGGAAAGCAGTCTTAACATCCATTTGATGAATGAGAAGATCATGTGAGGCAGCTAGTAAAAGTAGAACTCGAATAGTGGTCAGTCGAGCCACAGGTGAGTAAGTATCAAAGAAGTCTTCTCCTTCCTTTTGGGTATAACCTTAGCCACGAGCCGAGCCTTGTACTTTTCAATAGTACCATCAGGCCTAAGCTTCTTCTTGAATAACCATTTGCATCCTATAGGTTTGCACCCATAAGGACGATCAGTTATCTCCCAAGTTTCATTCGCCAAGATGGAATCCATCTCGCTACAAATTGCTTCCTTCCAGTAGTCAGCATCTTCAGATGCATAAGCCTCTGAAATAGAACTGGGAGTGTCATCTATGAGATACACTAGAAAATCATCACCAAAGGACTTTGCAGTCCTCTGTCTCTTGCTCCTAGTAGGAACTTCATTGTTCTCCTCCACAGAACTTTCAAAGTGCTCAATCGAAATGGCAGTTTCGGTAATTGTAACTAGTTCCTGATTCGATGAACTAGGCATCTCCTGATTAGATGAGGTAGTCATATCCTTCATGGGAAAGATATCTTCAAAGAAAGTCGCATCATTCGACTCCATAATCGTACCGACATGCATGTCAGGTACCTCAGGTTTTACAACCAAGAATCTATAACCAATGCTATGAAAAGCATATCACAGGAAAACACAATCCACAGTCTTTGGTCCAAGCTTCTGCTTCTTTGGAATTGAAACATTGACTTTCGCCGAACAACCCCATGTTCGCAGATAAGAGAGTTTTAACCCTTTCTTCTCCCATTCCTCGAATGGAGTTATCTCTTTGTTCTTTGTGGGGACTCGGTTTAGGACATGACATGCTGTCAATATCGCCTCCCCCCACCATGCCTTGAAGAGACCCGATGTGTCTAACATGGCGTTAACCAAATCAGTTAGAGTACGGTTCTTTATTTCGTCCACCCCATTTGACTGAGGTGAGTAGGGAGGCGTCCTCTCATGGATTATACCATGTTCCGCACAAAAAGCATCAAATTCATTGGAAAAATACTCTTCACCACGGTCGGACCTAAGCCTCTTGATTTTTTGATCAAGTTGGGTTTCCACTTCAGCTTTATAGATCTTAAAAAAGTTCAAAGCCTCATCCTTAGATTTCAGAAGATACACACGGCAGTATCTAGTGGAGTCGTCAATTAACGTCATGAAATATTTCTTTCCACCTTTTGTCAAAACACCATTCATTTCACATAGATCTGAATGTATGAGCTCTAGTGGTGCAAGATTTCTCGTTTCCGCAGTCGTGTGAGACTTACGAGGTTGCTTAGCTTGCACACACACTTGACACTTAGATCCCTTGACAGTGGTGAAACTAGGGATTAAGTTCAACTTTGCTAGTCGCGACATGTTGCCGTTGAGGAAAGAAGATTGAACATAGTATTCTTTGTTTGTCAAACTCCATCTTTAGCTTGGATCCTGAATATGCAGGACAATGATGGGAACACTGCATTGCATTTAGCTGTCCAAGCTGGGAAGCTTCGAATGTTTTGTTCTCTATACTGGAATAAGGAAGTGCACTTAAATTTACCAAATAATAATGGACAAACTCCCGTTGATTTATCCAGAAGCTTGGTTCTACCGGGGATGCATTATATTGAGGTAATATACCCTTGTTACTACTATTTATCAAGGCTTGGGCACTTCAAGCTTAACAAAAATAATCCATGGCTAATATCTTCGTATGGTGTTCATAATACCCTTTTTTCAGAACAATGAACGGAAGATACACATGGCACTCACAATGATTTATGCTAAACATATTAGTCTTCGCTGGAATGAGTTTTATGAAATGTATAATCGTCCACTTAAACCAGAGAACGCGGTCAAAGAAGCAGAGAAGGTGAAAGATTTAAGCCAAATGCTAGGAATTGGTTCAGTTTTAGTAGCAACTGTGACCTTTGGTGCAACTTTTGCTGTTCCGGGAGGTTTCGTAGCGGATGATCATAAAAATAAAGGCACACCAACACTTGCTGGGACATTTACCTTTGACGCGTTCATGATGGCCAATGCATTAGCTTTCGTTTGCTCCTCAATGGCTATGATTGGTCTCATGTTCTCTGGATCTTCTATGGTTGACTTGAGGATCCGCAAATTTAACTTGGGTGCATCCGTGTTGTTAATGGCGAAGTTCAGTAACAAGCTTTTCTGTTGCTTTGCATTGGGCATGTATATAGTGCTAGCGCCCGTAGCTTTTCCTACAGCCATTGCAGTCTGTGTGCTCGTTCCTCTTGTAGTGCTATATGGAAATTTTGAATACTTGGTAAAATGGGCTATTCTTATAGAACCGCTCTACGTTAGGATGAGTTACTTGGCATTGGAAGTTAGCATGCTTGGTTGTTGCTCAAATGGTCATGGCAGTCTGGCCCTTCATAGTTATCTTCGGTTGGGCCACAATTGCATGGAAGTTGCAGAACCACTAATGATAAGAAGCACCAAATATGTGACGAGTTGAATAAATGAAATGGGTCTGTTCATAAGCATATGTTTGTTCAAAAGCTATACTATGTATAGTTTAGTTTTGTTTGTGTTCTTGACATGGCTTGTACCTTTTCTTTCTTCAGAGTACTTGTGTTTATATATAAGAAGTAAACAATGTTACTCCCTCCGATCCAAATTAATTGACACTCTTTTGGTACAACTTTGTACTATATCTTCTAAAAACTAGATGCTGAATGGTTGTGTGACTGATTGACGCTTCTGCCAAGTATCCATCACCTACCAGGTCGTGGCTCTCCGACAGCCCGCTTCATCTAGCTGTGCCATGGCCACTGGTCAGCCTGAGTGGATAGATGCTTCTGCCATTGACGAGGACTCTGCTCTTGACACTAAACAGTTCACTGCAGGAATTTGATCGACATCATGGTACATAATACGATTACTGCAGCGAAAGATACAATATGTCTTTAGAGATCTGACTAGCTACCAATGCTTGGGAGATAGTTGACTGGTGGACACCGTTGGTGGTGATCTAGATCAGGAGGTGGTGCGGTGTCGCATCTACCGCACCGGCGACGGTGGGTCTCGGTGGTGTGGTGCAGTGGAATCTCGGTGATGGGCGTATGTTGATGGACAAGCGTAGGGTGGTGGCGTTGTCTGACGTCGTGATGGCTTCTACTGCAGCTGAGCCTGACAAGGTCAATACGTTGATATCTACTGAAGTTGAGATAGCAGAAGATGGCGGCGGTGGATTCTGAAGCATGCGCATGGAGTGCGCATTGAGGGTGCTCTTGGCTCATCGTGGAGCAGCTTGATGGGACTGCCAAATTATATGGTGTGTGTTGATGCAATGTCAGGGCGCACTTAATAAATTAGTAGGTGTAGCGACATTAAATGCCAGAAAGATGGCTTTGCATTGATCTATGTATTTGTTTGTCAGACTCTGTTGAGTAATATAATAAAGATGACTGTGTTGCAAATTTGGACCATCATGTTCAATCTCATGAATAAACTGACTAAATCACACAAAATCTTATTTTTATCAGGGGGAAACTAATCATCAGAAGAAGTTGGAGCAGATATATGACCTGGCCTCAAGAATCGGTTCCCGTCTCCATCAGCAACTCCGTCTGTTTCCGTCTTCAGAATGACCCAAGATGCTTGGGCCAACCAATTTTTGTGATCCTGCTTTTACATTTCCCTGTTCTATCTTTGGCTTCAGATCTTTCAACAAGAGCATAAAAAAAAAGGCACATGCATATTCAGAAACTGAACCAAATTGGTAACAGAAAGTACAGAACAAAACACCACAGTGGTACTCTATGACATACACATAAGCTATTTATCACAACTCAGTGTAGCCTATCAAGTATATTATTTATTCCAGAGTTGCACTACTACTGCTATCAATAGGGAATCAAATAAACTACCATACAGAACTTAAAGAATCATCATCACACATATCTAAATGTAAAACAGTGCAATTAGCTGGTACCGAAAATGACCTAATTTTAATCATCCTCACTGTAATTAGTCTATGCTTCTAAGTTCTAAACACTTAGAAGAGCATTTTGTTCTAGTAGCTGCAAATGAAAATAGACGAATTTGTCTATGTGGAACTCTGGCCCTCACGGTCCAACATGTTAATCCAATATCACACAAAACAAGCTACATTCATACTAGAACCCAAGTACTCAGAACCTAGCATACTGGTTGAGTTAACACAAAACATAACCTGATTTCAGACTCAAAACGTAACAACCCAGTCTGCAAACCAAATTTGGTAGAAAACCAACAAAATCGGGCAGGAGATATTCAGGATTTCTATCTCACACACGAATGTAGTACAGTCACTGACCATGAACTAATCGGATGCAAAGGTTCTCTGATTCAGCGGCGTGGTTGCAGCTTCTCATCTTCCTTCAGTCCTGAAGCCTATAAATTACCAGGTCTGCCTTTGTTAGTTGCTCCGACACAGAAACAACTGCTGCTAGCTCCGCCATGACACCACCGCCCAATTGCGGCTCTATTTTTTCGAGGAGATGTTCTTCGTCTTTGTGTACAAATGTTGACGAGCACAACACAGTCGCGCACTAATTTAAACATGTAAAAAAAATACACACTATTTTCTACGTGTGTTAACTTTAGTATGTAAATATATTTTATATAATACTATTCATCACAAAGGGTGCGGAATAAGTTATTCTTCACCCGACGTAATCTTACGATCTTTTCATAAATAAATTACATATGAAATACAAATAGTTACGTTTATATTGATTCAATATGTAAAATTTGGCATAAGAAAACAAATATATAGGTCCTTAGACTAGAAAATTTGCATTTTATGTGTATTTTACACAACGGTTTTATGTTTGTAATTTTATATAACATAAATATTTTTTTGGCGATTATATATTTTTATGTTCTCTTTTTACGTCTGAATAAGAAAAAAAATATGGAACATAAAATTACCATGCATTGATGTTAAAATAGAGGGTGTGAAGAATAACTATTACTCACCAGTGTGACGAATAGTGGGTAATACTTTTCATGACACAAGGTGCAGTATATATATTCACAAACACACACGCACACCCCTTGTCCTATACATGTCTTTTGGTCTACATCAAGCACCCCAAGTCTACTCTTCAAAGTTTTGCACTCGTAGTTCCAGGACAGTGCAGATAAACAAGGAAATAATCGCAGCCCTCAAGATATTGTTTGACCGTAGAGAAGAAAGCGCACTGGAGGCCCTCAAGTCATACTACTTTGAGCGTAGCGTCAGTCATGTGCTCTTACGCATCTCAAGTCATTGGGAAGATAGATTATGTCCACTTCATCGGTCGACGAGTACTAAAAACACAAGAGCAGACAATTGACAGCCAAGTGCTCCGATTTAAGAATTAAGAGCGAGCAGCTCACCACCAAGAAACAAGACAAACGGAGGAGACATTAGTCTTCAGCATACCACTCACTACGTCTTTAACTAAAGGAGTAGGCATGGCTGCATTTCTTGGAGGATTGTATACTTAATAAGGGTGTACCCGGACAGAAGTAGAGCACAAAATAACTAGCTAGACCCATGCATAAGCAGAGAGGGCTGACCCGATGTTGGCAATGGCGTCGAGCACCGGCAATGTTGAAGAGAGCTCGTCAAATGCTCTGGCGGTTGGCCTTTGGGATGCGCAGCAGTTGGAGATTATGCCGTCCGGCAGCAATGATTTCCCTCCTGCCGCTGGCCGGGAAAGGAAGCCGGTGCCTATAAATCCCCTGTTGCTGGCATCGGCGTCCTTTGGCTCCTGGACGGCACTGAATTATCTTTTCAGCAAGGAAGATCAAAAAGCAGCACCAATGATCCAGCCTACTCAGGTATTTCTTGACTTGCTAGTGGGATACCCTGCAAGCAGCAGAAGCACCACAGGAAGATTGACGGTGCAGCAACCTTCTGTAGACATAGAAAATGTCGTTGATGAGCCTGCTTCACCCATGGCTGCTCTACTTCTCAAGGGCATCACTGCCAAGGGAGACAACGCACTACATGCGGTTGCGAGCAACGGGGACAGCAAGAAATTCTTGAAGTGCGCAATCATCATCTTCAAGAGGGACCAAGACCTCCTATTTGCAGTGACTAAAAAGGGTGACACACCCTTGCATTATGCCGCTAGAGCCGGTAATTCCCAAATGGTCTCTTGTCTAGTACAACTTGCTGAAAGTTGCAAGAGGTTGCATGAGCTCCCGAGGAAAGAGAATGTGCTTCAGGAGACGGCCTTGCATGATGCTGTCCGCATTGGAAATGAGGATATTGTGGAGCGTCTATTGAAGTCTGATCCCGACTTGGCCAATTATCCTAAAGAAGGCATTTCCCCATTGTACCTTGCAATTTCACTGCGAAGATCTACTATCGCACAGACCTTACATGACAAGAGCAATGGAAATCTCTCTTATTTCGGGCCAGATGGGCAAAATGCGCTACATGCTGCGAGTATTCGAGCCAGAGGTATTTATTTTATATTTACAGAGTTCTGTACTCCAAATTACCAATGGAATATAGATACATAAAGTATTTCAAGCTTAAAATCCATTAGCTGCCTACCAATACACTCCCTGTTTCATTACGTAGTGCATTTTTTTAAAGACAAACTTTGACCAAGTGTTAGAGATAATTATTTAAGTCCACGATACCAAACATATAAATTATAGAAGTACATCTTATAATGAATCTAATGACATAAGTTTGGCACTCTGGATGTAAATGTTTTTCTCCATAAATTTGGTCAAAGTTTGTGAGGTTTGACTTTTCACAATATTATGGAACAGAGAGAGTAGTATACATTTTTGTTTTATGAGCGCATGTTTATTATACCTTATGTGAGGAATCGTATAATATATCCTGATACTTTTGGTATCGAGGTAAAATAGAAGTGACACTATATTATGTATGAAGTTTGTTCAACATAGCCTAATTAAGGGGATATATGACACCAGTTGTTAATGGAACCTGGCCGTAACCTCATCTGAAAAGAAGTGAATTTTTCAAATTCTTTTCTTGTCGATAATCTAATGCTCGTCATGTTGCTTCACTTACCTTGGATTGTCACACAAAATATCACATTTGCAGGGATCACAGAGGATCTGTTGAACTGGAATAATAACCTTACCACTCATGGGGACAAAGATGGAAGCACGCCTCTTCACTTTGCATCAGTTTTCCAGCGTTCTGATAGATTCAGAAAATTATTAGAAGCTAACCCAGCACCAGTGTATCAAGCAGACAACAATGGATCATTTTCCATACATGTCGCTGCCTCTGTAGGTGCCAAAAATGTCCTAAAGGTTATACTTGAGAAGTTTCCTAACAGTGCTGGCTTGCGCAATGCTCAAGGACGGACATTCTTTCATGTTGCCGTTGAGAAAAGAAGACTCGACATAGTGTCCTTTGTTTGTCAAGCCCCATCTTTGAATTGGATTTTGAACATGCGAGGCGATGATGGGAACACTGCACTGCATTTTGCAGTCCAGTCTGGGATGCTTCGTATTTTTTGTTCTCCATGTGGTAATATGGAAGTGGACCTAAGTTTAGCAAACAACAATAAGCAGACTCCTCTTGACTTATCCAGAAGCTTGTTTCGCCTTGGAGCAAATCACATTTGGGTAATATATTCTTGCCCTTATTAATGTTGAAGCCTTGGCCCCCTTCAAATGCAACAAAATAAGTAATTGCTAGTGTCTCCTTATGGTACTCATATTTTTGTTTGTTTTTTCAGAATAGTGACCGCATGGTATACGACGCACTCTACTTGGTTGGCGCTGAGTATAGTTGTGTTCGCTTCGATCAGTTTATAGAAGAGTATAGTCGCAGGTTAAAAGCAGATGATGAGGTCAAAGAAGCAGAGAAGATGAAAGAGGCAAGTCAAATGCTAGGCATTGGTTCAGTTTTAATAGCAACTATGTCATTTGGTGCAACTTTTGCTGTTCCTGGAGGTTTCATAGCGGATAATCAAACCAATAGAGGCACACCAACACTTGCTGGAAGGTATACGTTTGATGCATTCATGATGGCGAACGCATTAGCTTTTATTTGCTCCTCAATAGCTACTATTGGTCTCATGTTCACTGGATCTCCTTTGGTTAACTTGGTGACTCGCCAAATGAACTATGGGGCATCTGTTTTCTTCATGTCAAGTTCGCTCACATGCTTGGCTACTGCTTTTGCACTGGGCGTGTATATGGTGCTAGCTCTGGTTGCTAATCCTACTGGGATTGCGATCTGTATGCTCAGTCCTCTCGTGATGCTATTTAGAAGTTCTGAATATTTACTAAAGTTGGTTATTCTTGCACGGCCATTATGCCTACGGATGGGACTATTTCGTGCATTAAAATGGTTGGCAACGATGATGGTTGTCCTAACGCTCTTGGATATGTGGCCCTTCATACTTATCTTCGGTTGGGCCACAATTGCTAGGAAGCTCAGAAAACACTGATGGCAACAAGCATCAAATGTATGATTGAGTTTGCACTGTGTGGTATCAAACCGGTTAATTCGGCTGACACTTAATTCGAGTTATTACTTGGGATCAGAGGCAAAAAAAAAAATTGAAAAGGAGTTTTCATATCCTCTGCTTCCTCTTGTGAAACCTCCCCGGCAAGGGATTATACGCAAATGAAACATGGATGTGACTAATTAGCAGCTTTCATATCCACTGTCCACATTTTTCTTTACCCGTGTTCTTGTTTTTGTCGGCCATGTTTCTTGTTGCAAGATTTGTATCATCATCATCTACTGCTACTGCTGGTTATTGACAATATTTCTTGTCACAGGACACACAAACTACAGTTATGTGCATGTTAGGTAGGTCAGGCAACTTGATTCAATGAACTGGGAACGGTTTCAGTTAGACAAGGATGATGTGGACAACAACACATAATGACATGTTTTCAACAAAACACATTGTAACAGAGCAGAGTGTACCTCTCAAAATTGCTTCACCTCCTGGACCCACCATCTGAGACCAGAGAGCCTGTTTTGTAGATTTGGACCATCAAGTTCAATCTCATGAATGAATGTACCAAATCACACATTGGAGCAGTTCTCAGTAGCTATTGTGCAGCTCGGTACTCTTGTGGGTTTAGATATAATGCACTTGATAACACCCAAAAAATCACATGGTTAAAGCAGGAATCAAAACTGAAGTGCTGAAATGGTGAACTACATGTGCATAAATAGTGATAAGTAATTTGCACAATGGTAAAACACACATTTGTATTAGAGGTAGCTTTACAAAATAGTAACATCTGGGAAATTCAGATCATGCTTGCTGTTTACCTTGTCTATATACTTTCAAATGATTTTGAAACAACTTTGTAGAGATCTATCAGTTTTTTGCAGACAGGATCCATAACAGCAGTATCTGCCTTTTTTCCCAAACTGCACTATCAATCTATAGTCATATGCGCATGTGTAACTAGTTCAGTTCACTTCAGCAGCTCTATCTGTTTCCATCTTCAGAATGGCGCAAGATGCCTGAGCCAACCAATTTTTATGGGCCTGCTTTTACCTTCCCCTATTCTACCTTTGGCTTCGGATCTTCCACCTTTCGTTTGATGAATCAAAGGTGCAGGAAGGCTGGCACTGAAAAACATTGAAAGAAGTCCACATAACCCCCCAAAGTTTCACAAATCGGACACTTAACCCCCTAAACAACAAAACCGGGTATTTGGCCCCCTGATGTTTACAAAACCAGTCACATCACCCCCTCACTCTGTTATAAGTGGTTTCAGCAGGTGGTTTTGCCACACGGTTGAAAATAGACTACACAGAAACTGCCGAAGGAGAAAAATCAAACAACGAAATATGGCAGCACGGAAACAGTTGAAGCCTGGAGGCAGTTTAAGCATGGAAGCTCAAACAATGCATGCATGCACACGTTGGCATGCGTCCAGCTGCTATTCATACGCACTCTAAGCCTCGAGGCAGACCGACACCTTCAGGACATCCGGCATGTCTCTGGCTCTACCGATGGCGCGAGCTCGACGACTTTGTCCTTGCCCCGTGGATTCATATGTACAATGTGCCGGCCCCATGAACGAGGGCGCGCCGCACCTGAAGTCGGCGTAGCTGAGCGACATGCCCATCCAGCTAAAAGGGTGCGCGGAGATGCTGCTCGTCGGCCTGTTCATCACGTCAACGAGTCAATGGAAGTAGCGTATTCGTTCCCTGGCTGATGGTTGCGTGTAGCCGATTGGGCTGGAAATCACTTCTCCGACGGTGGCCACAGTCGATGTGCGGATGACCGCATTGCCGAAGCAGCCCGGCGGGTGCAGCTGCTGTCCTGAGGCGCGTACATGTCGATCATGGACCCATTGAGTAGAGCCTTGTCTCCACATCCGGCGGCAGTGCCTGCTCGCGGCACACCACCCAGTAGTGCCTGACGGCTGTTGGTGCTCCTATTTTGGATTCTTTTGATGGCGGCAGGACGAGCACTAGTTGGAGTGGTTCATGTCACTGGCGCATAGCAGGCGGAATGAGGGTTTGGACCCGCCGTCGCAAATATGTGTGCAGGTTCCTGGCATGCATGGTTGCGCCGAGGTAGACGTTAGTGCAATGGCCTCGCCGGAATTTGGCGTGGCAAGAGCTCCGCGAGTTCTTCATATTCATGGACGACAGCAAGACGAAGGCGTCTCCGGAGTTGGACCCAACAAGCGACAAAGCCAGGGCGGCTACGGCGCCATGTTCTCGGTGGTGCGTGGCCACGGGCTAAGTGGTTGGACACAAGCGACGGGGATGGAAAGGGAGCGAGAGGGAGTTACAGCATGAGATAATGGAGGTGGGCATTCCAACCGCGAGGAAGCACGGTTTTGCTCGGCCCTTTGGCCAGCGATGCGCTCTAGGAGAAGCATGCTCGCTGTAGGCCAACACGTGGACAAAACACAAAACCACCTCCAAAGCTTCCAGGGGGTGTTTTGAATGGTATTGTAAAATTTAGGGGGTGGAATACCCGGTTTTAAAGTTCAGGGGGTTATGTAGAGTCGTTCCGTGAAATCTCAGGGGGTTATGTGGACTTCTTTCAAAAACATTAAAAGAGGCATAGGCATATTCAGAAAGTGAACCAAATTGGTAACAAAAATACAAAACAAAACAACAAAGGGGTACCTGTACAATATACACATAAGCTATTTATCACAACTAAATGTTAGATGACTAATCCTATCAAGAACATGCTAATCCACTATCACACAGAACAAGCTACATTCATAGAACCAAGTACTCAGAACCTAGCACACTGGTTGAATTAACACAAAACATGACCGAATTTCTGAAGCCCTAGACGTAACAACCCTGCCTGCAAACCAAATTTGGTACAAAGCCAATCAAATCAGGCAGGAGATATTCAAGAGGTCCATCTCAAACACAAAAGGTAATACAGTCACTCACCATGAACTAATTGGATGCAAAGGTTCTCTGATTCGGTGGCATGGTTGCAGCTTCTCCTCTCCCTTCGATCCTGAAGCCTCAGAAGTATTGACTTCGCCCCAGCCAGTTGCTCCGACTCAGCACCAGCACCACAACCACCGCTCCGTGGACCGCAACTGCAAGAAAGCTCCGGAGCCACCAATAATATGAAAGCATCAAATATGTGGGTATGATATCAGTATATTACAGGTGGTAAATGATACTCCCTCTGTTCATCAATATAGGACATTTTAGACTGACCATATACAAGTCTCTAAAATGTATTATACCACAACCACCGCTCCGTGTGCCGAATCAATCTAGTTCCCACACTACTTTTTATGCTGTCCACTACTATTGCAGATTACGCTTCTCACTGAAACCGAAAGTTTCTGCTCCGTTAATTTCTGATCGGCTGGAAAATTACTCTGACTCCATATAGCACCGTATACTGTCTCACAGAAGGTGCATTAACTTTCCTTTTCAGGATCGATAATTTCTCTTAAACTGTACCACCTTTTTAGTGTATTTTCCTCATACAGATTTCCAGGAATTCGTCTCGAGCAACAGCCCCCTGTTCCCCCGGCCGAGTCTCTGCTTACTTCTTGCCGTAAACTGAATTTTAAATGCATCAAATGGAACTGGGAACAATTTCAGACAGACAAGAACACATAATAACAGAGCAGAAGCAGAGTGTACCTCTCAAAATTGCTTCTCCATCTGAGACCAGGAGGGTCTATGATCTGTAAATTTGAACCATCAAGTTGAATCTCATGAATATATGTACCAAATCAAACAGAATTTTACTGTTTCCATCTGAGGTAAACTGATCATACCATCTCCGACAGAAAGTGGTTGCAGCAGACCAGATTAAAGGAATGAATCATAGTGCTAGTTTCTAACATCTCTTGTTAATAGGAGTAAACCAAATTTGGTAGAAAACCAACCAAATCAGGCAGGAGATATTCCATCTCAATCATGAAAGTAACAGAGTCACTCACGTTGAAACTAATCGCCGTGGTTCTCTTATTCAGCGCCGTGGTTTCAGCTTCACCTCTTCCTTCGATCCTGAAGCCTCCGAAGTACTTGTCCGCTGGCGGAAAGCGTCGTACCTCAACTCGAGGGGACGCCGTACGTGTTTATAGGCAGGGGCGCACCTCCCTGATAGCGCATACAGTTGAGATTACATCTTGGAGAAGAAGCTAGATAGAGGTAAGATTACAAAGAGAAGATAAGCTCTAGCTAACTACCTAACCAAACTACCAAGATATGCATAGCAAGATACGACACACAAGATATGGGTGCGGTAGCCTTGTCACGTACATAATAAGGTGTTTGACACCCTCCCTTAATCACAACTTCATCAAGTTGAGATTATACTTGAAGTTCTCAAAGCTTCGTATGGGCAAGGCTTTGGTAAACCCATCTGCAATTTGGTCCTTGGAATGTATGAACCGGATGTCTAAGAGTTTATTAGCAACTCTTTCTCTGACAAAATGAAAATCTATTTCAATATGCTTTGTTCTTGCATGAAAAACTGGATTTGCTGAGAGATAAGTTGCACCCAAATTGTCACACCACAGACATGGAACTTGAGTAGTTCTCACACCAAGTTCCTTAAGAATGGATTGCACCCATATGATTTCTGCAGTAGCATTAGCTAGTGCCTTATACTCTGCCTCTGTGCTAGACCTGGAAACAGTAGCTTGTTTTCTAGCACACCAGGATGTTAGATTAGATCCAAGAAACACTGCAAAACCACCAGTGGAGCGTCTATCATCCAAACATCCTGCCCAATCTGAGTCAGAGAATGCACTAACAAGAGTGGAAGATGACTTGCTAAAATTAAGGCCAATGCTCATAGTATGTTTCACATATCTGACTATACGTTTTGCAGCAGTCAAATAAATTGTGGTTGGTGCATGAAGGAATTGACACACCTTGTTGACAGCAAAGGAAATATCAGGCCGTGTGAGAGTTAAATATTGAAGCGCACCCACTAGGCTTCTGTATCTTGTGCTGTCTTCTGAGCTCAGGGGTTTTCCTTCTGTAAGAGATAGCTTTTCTGTACTAGACAAAGGAGTAGTGGCAGGTTTACAGCCTTGCAACCCAGCTTTTCTTACCAAATCATTTGCATACTTTTCCTGGGAGAGATGAAGCCATCCTTGTGCTTCTTTACTTCAATCCCTAGGAAGTAGTGCAAGTCCCCAAGATCCTTTAGAGCAAACTCAGTACTTAAGTCCTTCAATAGTCCTGTTATTGCCTCATCAGATGAACTTATAACAATAATATCATCAACATATATAAGAACAAATATTGATGTATTGGACTTATTGTAAATAAACAATGAAGTGTCAGACTTTGAAGGAACAAATCCAAGCATTTGCATCTTCTTGCTAAGACGAGAATACCATGCTCTAGGGGCCTGCTTCAGTCCATACAATGCTTTATCAAGCCTGCATACATGAGAGGGTGCATGTTTGTTTTCAAACCCAGGAGGTTATTTCATGTAAACCTCCTCTTCCAAAACACCATGAAGAAACGCGTTCTGAACGTCTAACTGTCGAAGACTCCATCCCCTGGAAACAACAATAGATAGGACAAGGCGAATGGTTGCAACTTTTACAACTGGACTAAAGGTGTCCTCATAATCTATGCCATATCTTTGTTTGAAACCTTTAGCAACTAGCCTTGCTTTGTAGCGATCAACTGTTCCATCAGACTTTCTTTTAATCCTAAAAACCCATTTGCAATCAATGAGATTTTTACCTTTCCTTGGAGGAACTAAATGCCATGTTTTATTTTTCTGTAGTGCCACATATTCCTCATGCATTGCCTTTCTCCACTTCTCATCACCAAGAGCCTCCTCAAGTGTGTTGGGCTCACCTGGTTCATCTGTAGAACAGATCATACCATATTTTGTTATGTGCTTGTAATTGACTGGCTTAGTTACCCCTGACTGCAATCGTGTGCGGCGCTGTGATGGAACAGGACCGTTCTGTGCCACAAAAGATCCGGCGGAATCCTCCTGCACCAGATCCGAGGCAGATACGCCTGCGCCAGCAACTTTGGCAGGTTCTGCAGCTGGGTGATCTTCTGTGGCTCGAGGCTGAGGCGTTGAAGACGAATCTGGCGCAGAAGATCCCACCCGACCAACGGTCACGGGCTGGCAGAGATCTGCGCCTGCAGTAGCCGGGCCCACGCCAGTCGATCGCCCTGCGTCGCGCCGCTTGTAAACAGTCGGCTGGTTGCCGAAACGCGAGCCGACCGGGCCGATGGGAGAAGAGCGCGTGGCAGTTTCTGGTTGGCGCGGGCTGGTGGAGCCGCTACCACCAGCCACATCTGGCCGCGTGGCCCACGCGGGGCCGGTCGCTGTCGCGCCAGGACCCGAGGCGGATCCACCTGCCGCCGCTGCCACGTTGGATCCCGAGACGGATTCGCCTGCCGCAACTGGCGCGCCGGATCCTGAGGCGGATCTGCTCCCTCCACCGTGACACATGCGATATGGACAGTGCATTGCACTGTTTTCTTCATTTTCTTCGCTGTTTTCTTCATTTTCTTCACCACTACGATCTCCTGGAGCATCACAGAACTCATGCAGATGGTTATGAGGGTTAGTCAACAAATGATCATTACCATTATTATCGTGCCCCCATGATCATAACGAGAGAGGTGAGGTGGAAGAAGAAGGATTTCTTTGCAAAGTAAGGCACCGGCGTTAGGATGGAGATCAGCAAAAGGAAACTTTGTTTCATCGAAAACGACATCTCTAGAGATGTAGACACGACCAGTAGAGATGTCCAAGCACTTGACACCTTTGTGCTGAGCACTATACCCAAGAAACACACACTGTTTGGAGCGAAACATAAGCTTGCGATTGTTGTAAGGGCGAAGATTCGGCCAGCAGGCACATCCAAACACACGAAGAGATTTATAATCTGGTTTTGTGTGGAGAAGACGTTCTATGGGAGTTTCATTGTTGATAACTCGACTAGGTAGCATGTTGATGATGTGAACGGCAGTAAGGAACGCTTCATCCCAGAATTTTAAGGGCATCGAAGCTCCGGCCAAGAGAGCAAGACCAACCTCAACAATGTGCCTATGCTTACGTTCTGCCGACCCGTTTTGTTGGTGAGCGTGAGGACATGACACATGATGAGAAATTCCTAGTGTTTGGAAGAAGGAGTTCAACTTTTCGTATTCTCCTCCCCAGTCTGACTGGATAGCAAGAATTTTTCTGTCAAATTGGCGTTCAACAAGCGCCTGAAAATTTTGAAAGACTTGGAACACATCTGACCTTTTTTTAAGAAGGTAAAGCCAGAAAAACTTGATGTAGTCATCAACAAAGCTAACATAGTATGTATGTCTACCAACGGAGTTTGGGGCAGGACCCCACACATCAGAAAAAATCAACTGCAAAGGTTGAGTAGAAACACTGGTGGACACAGGATAAGGAAGTTGATGACTTTTTGCTCTCTGACAAGAGTCACAAATGGTTTCAACATTGCGCTCACCAACAAACGGGAGCTTATTTTTTTTAAGTAAACGATCAACTAAGGAAAATGACGCATGCCCTAAACGGTCGTGCCATCGTGTGGCTGAAAGATTGATAGCACCACAAGCTTGTTTATTGTATCTTCGAAGCTCCGGAATCAACGGATAGAGGCCCCGAACGCATCTACCTCGATAGAGAGTTTTCCTCGTGACCTGATCCTTGATCAAAAAGAAGAAGCGGTGAAACTCAATATAAACATGATTGTCAAGGGTGATACGATGGACAGATAGAAGATTCTTGTCGGTGCTAGGAACATGCAAGATTTTCCTAAGATGAAACTGTTTACGTGGGGTACGAAAAACGGAATGACCAATGTGACGTATCCTCATACCTGCACCGCTTGCGGTGTGGATCTGGTCCTTGCCATGATACCTCTCCTCAAGCGTGACCTTCTCTAGTTCGCCAGTGAGATGATTTGTCGCTCCGCTGTCAAGATACCAGTTGGTATCTACACCGTATGAGCCGTCAGCAGCAGCAGCGATCTTTTCTTCATCTTCAGAGGAAGCCTCATCCTCATCAAACCGGTACCAGCAATCTCTTGCCGTGTGGCCCGGCTTGCCGCAGATCTGGCAGCTAGCGTACCGCGTCCGGGCGTGATCTGGAAGACCCGTCGCGGCGGCCCCTGGTGTTGGTGGAGTTGGTCCGTCCACGAGAGTTGGACCCGCCGCTGCTGCCCCCACTCCCTTGCTTGCCCTTGGAGCGAGGCGGGCCGCGATGACGAGAGTAGCCACCGCGCCCACGCACTGCTGCGTTAGCGGACGACTTGAAGCCGCCTGATCCCTAGTACTGTGCCACCCTCTGATCAAAGTTACTAAGCATTGAAAAGAGCTCATCGAGGGATACCGGGGAGGTTCGGGCGTCGAGGGCGGAGACGAGTGGCTGGTAATCTATGTCGAGGCCGTGGAGGATGTAGGAGACGAGTTCATCGTCCTGGAGAGGCTTCCCGGCGGCGGCCAGCTCATCGGCGAAGCCGCGCATCTCGGCGAAGTAGGTGGCGACGGTCTTGTTGCCCTTTTGCACGTTCACCAGAGAGGTTCTGATGTTGTTGACGCGACTGAGCGACTGCGAGGAGAACATCCCCGACAGTGCCGTCCAGAGCTCGTGCACTGTGGTGATCGCGGTCACCTGCACGAGCACCTCCTTGGTGAGGTTGTTCAGCAGGTACCCGAGCACCTGCTGGTCCTCTCGCACCCAGATGGCGTGGAGAGGGTTCGGCACAGTCGATTCCTTCCCATCTTTGTCCTTGGTGGGGAGGATCCTGGCCGGCTCCGGTGTAGCGCCGTCGACGAAGCCGAAGACGCCCGCGCCCCTCAGCTGCGGCGTGATCTGCGCGCGCCAGAGGACGTAGTTGGTGCGGGAGAGCCTCTCCGTGACTTGGCCATTGAGGCTGGTCTGGGAGGCACCGGAGGAGGACGACATGGTTTGCACTGGATGGAGTTTTAGGGTTTAGACGTTGTGGAAGAGAAGGGCTCTGATACCATGTGCGCTGGCGGAAAACGTCGTACCTCAACTCGAGGGGACGCCGTACGTGTTTATAGGCAGGGGCGCACCTCCCTGATAGCGCATACAGTTGAGATTACATCTTGGAGAAGAAGCTAGATAGAGATAAGATTACAAAGAGAAGATAAGCTCTAGCTAACTACCTAACCAAACTACCAAGATATGCATAGCAAGATACGGCACACAAGATATGGGTGCGGTAGCCTTGTCACGTACTTCCTCCGTCCAAAAATACTTGTCATCAAAATGGATAAAAAGAGATGTATCTAGAACTAAAATACATCTAGATACATCCCTTTTATCAATTTTGGTGACAAGTATTTCCGGACGGAGGGAGTACATAATAAGGTGTTTGACAGTACTGACTCCGCCTCCGTCAGTTGCTCCGACTCAGCACCACTGCCACAACCACCGCTGCAGGTGCTGCAATGCTACCCGGCTGAAGACGCCGCAGCCAACACTTGGTGGCAAAATTCTTCATGGCTAATTTCTTGTAGTGAG
This sequence comes from Triticum aestivum, assembly GCF_018294505.1. Lineage (NCBI taxonomy): Eukaryota > Viridiplantae > Streptophyta > Magnoliopsida > Poales > Poaceae > Triticum > Triticum aestivum. Next base: position 13,647,679 of record NC_057794.1, read on the forward strand.
TAATGCATTGCAGTATCTAGGAAACAGAGAGATGGCAGAGTACATACAGACTACTTCCTCCGTTCCAAAATACTTGTCGTGGATTTGAACTAAAACCACGACAAGTATTTTGGAACGGAGTGAGTATGAAACATCACAAACTCAATCATTTTAGTTCCTGGCAGCAAGGGATTGCTGTGTTTCAGGAGTTATTACAGAAACAACAAACAATGAATGATAAGATGCAGCTACAAAGAAATTAAGAGCTGTTGATACCATCACAGTACCATATGACTCATTACAAATAATTAGAAGCGTGCACACTTACAATGTATAAGAAATTAATATGAGTTTTAATTACCAAAGGGCGTTGCCGATATTTTTGCCAACCGGGCTAAGCCCGTTTTCATTAATTGATCAAAATAACCAGTTCATTACAAATTTACAATACAACAATAGAGGGAATGGAAATGAAGATAGCAAGTTTGGGCACCAATAGGAAACCCGCTGCTGAGCGCTGCTCTCGAGCACCCACTACGGGGCAAAAACCTATTAGCACTACCCAAAAGAGTCTAGAGCAGCATGAAAGAAAAATTAAGGATTACAACAAAGTACAGACCTCCAGCAGCAGAAGACAACGGGGGGACACGAAAAGAGCATAACTAGGCACGGAGCTCTAGAACATGCTTCATCCTGTTGTGCATCTCCTTCTGATCCCAGTCATCCTTGAAGCCCTTGTGCAGGTACAGCATCCAGAGCTTCTTGAGAGATCCAAGGGCTTCGATGCCACAAGGGACCGTACTCAGCTCCGAGAGTGACATGATGTAGATCCCATCAATGTATGGAATGGCGCCCTCTAAAATGTCCAGTTTCTTGACATCAAGCATGTTCTTCAAGACGAGTGTCTTAAGCTGAGGGAAGCACCCTGCAGAAAGAACCAACGCACCTGCACATCTCACCTTGTTTAGAGTGAGGTAAGTGAGAGCTGGCAGATGAGTTGCAAGTAACTCCAGGGGGTCTTCACTCCCAAGATCGCACCAACTTAGCGCGAGATACTTGAGATTCTTCCCATGACCCTGAAATATTGGACAATTGAGTGTCCCATCGGCCCAGCCACCTCTAATGATTAGTCTGTGGAAATTTTTGGACACTGGCTTGAGTGCTTGGAAAGAAATTGTCTCCTTGACATCACATGCAGAGAGAAGTAAGCTGGAAAGTTGGGGCCTATCTGAGAGGGTCTTGAAAAGGTCATCACAATTAGATCCATTGATGTTATCAATCCAAACAGTCCGCAGCTCTTTCATTTCTTTCAGTTGTAGTGGCAAGTCCTTGCTGGCATGGACGGTCTCAAGAGTTTGCAATTCTTTAAAGTTGGAAAGCTTTTTCAGCGCTTCCACTCCGACAAAGTACCGGAACTCCACCTGCTTCTCGTCAGCAAACTTGTCAGCTAAAAGGTGTCGTAGCCTCTCAACCTTTACAATACCTGGTGGTAGCTTTTCTATTCTTGTTTGCTTGACATCCAACGTCTCAAGGTTTGAGAGTTTTTCAATAGTATCTGGCAGTGACTGAACTTTGGTGCGCCTTAAGCCAATGTAGCGAAGATTGAACAGATTCCCGATGGATTCTGGCACTTGGACTATTGCAGAGTCTTGAAGCTCGAGAACTGTAAGGTAGTTGGATCCAGACAAAACTGAGGAAATCATGTTGGTAGAGGACAAAGCCGGTGAGAGTGATATCACGGTCCTGAGTCGTGGAAATTCCACTTCTGGAGCAGCTGCCATATTATCTCTCCAACCACATGTTGAGAATCGGCGAACTTCTTTATCCATGTCCTTCACTTCGCTCTGATCACTCGCGGAGCCAAACCTCTCCTCTTTAGCAACAGCAAGAGCCAGGTCACGAACAAGGTCATGCATCTTACATGTACTAACCCCGAAGAGCTCATCCCTCTCCACAACTTCCAACATATTCCGACCGATGAGTTCCATGAGATACCCCTCAGCCACTTCCTCCGGCGTGCTGTCATCTTTCTTCATCGCAAACCCTTCTGCAACCCACAACCGCACAAGGTTCTCCCGTGACATTGCATAGTCTTCACGGAACAAGCTACAGTATAGGAAGCAGTTCCTGAGATCACCAGGCAAGTCATGGTAGCTCAGATTAAGTATAGCTTGGACATGGTTATCCCCCCGCAGCTCGCTTCGGAGATGGTTGTACACATCATTCCAGGCATGCTCTGCCGGTTGCTTCCTCGATAATAGGCTGCCAGACGACACAATGGCCAATGGTAGGCCACGACACCGCTCAACTATAGCAGTAGCTACCGCATGAAGCTCTGGAGGGCAATTGTGGTCCAGGCTGTTGTGGAAAGCCCTGGAGCAGAATAACTTGAATGACTCGACGCTTCCCAGTGGTTGCAGTACTAGACGACGCCTCGGTGGGGCAAGAGCTGCAACATCTTCCTTCCGTGTTGTGATCATAACACGGCATCCTTGGAGATCCCGAAATGCAGTGAACATCTGAGAATATGCTTCTTTATCCCACACATCATCAAGCACGATCAAGCACTTCCTATCTTGCAATATCTTCTTTATCGCCCCTGTTAACTCATAAACATGAGGTTTGGCGCCCGCCCTGAGAGGTGACGGCGGAGGTGACTCTTGTGTGTCGTGTATCTTAGTGAGCAATGTCTTCAGTAAATCCACTACATCATATGCCTGTGACACCACAATCCAAGCATGCGCATCAGGGAAGTTGGTTTTCTCCCGATCATACACATTTTTCACAAGGGTTGTTTTACCCAAGCCTCCCATACCAGAAACTGTAATCACTGTGCTTTCGTTCTCATTGGTGGTCAGCCATTCGGTCAATTTGCTTCTGTTTTCATCAATTCCCACAAGATCCTTGTCACTAACATGTTCCGGGAAGCAGCCTCCAGATCGCTGCCTATCAATCTCTGCATGCCCATTTTTAGCAGGTTGGACTGCATCACTCCAATAATCACGCAGTCCTTTGACATGCCTAATCTCCTCCTCTAGCTCTACAACTTCCTCGGCAATTTTACTGAAGACCTTGATATGGCGTGAACCTCTGAAGATGTACCGATCTAGGAAGCCTTCATCCTTGAGCTTAAGAGCCTCATACGAGTACTTGTCAATAACATCCTCAACATGGTAGGCCAGCTTCCTCACGTTTCCAATCCAACCATTGATGACCTTGTTGCTGAGTTGTGTTGTACCCAAGTGTTGAATCACATCATTCATCGTATTCAGTTCTGTATTGATTCTTTTGATCTTTGCCGGCAATTCCTTTAGATTATCAACCTTCCTCGATAGCTTGTCTATGACAGCGAAGACAGCTTCATTCAAAATGACCGCCCCAATCTTCGAAACAGCGAGCAGTATAGCCTCTGCCATTTGCTTCTGAAAAAACACCAACACAAAACAAGTTATATCAGTTTCAACTTGGATAAAATGTGGCATAATGGACAAAACGTGCCATATTGCATTTATAAAGGGTGCTAAGCAGTAAACACCACTATATTGTTGCTTAGTGTTAAAAGGTTTAGCCAAGTTTAATTAACTGAGCTTAATTATCTTCTGCCCATAACATGTACGACCTGGATAGAAAGGAGCATGGCTCCCAGCTTTCATTTCACTGAAAACCAAAATGGTGATACAGCCAACAGAATTATTCTTCTCCACAGAACCAGTGGGCACAACACAGAGTATACACAGTTGTAACTTGATGCGCAAAAACTGAAATCTCGGTTGATATGAGGCATGCTAGAACATTACATCACAACTACAGTCTACAATATAAAAAAATTGCATCGTTTCAATGATGTTTACTATTCATCATGAGTTTACAACCTTAATCATTCTCCAATTACTCCCTCTGTTTCTTTTTACTCGGCATACAAGGTTTGTTTGAAGTCAAACTATGCAAAGGTTATCAAATTTATATCAACATCTACAATATTAAAGCTATATGGGATGAAAATTAATTTCATGGTGCATCTAATAATATTGATTTTACATTGTGAATGTCTAATTTTTTTCTACAAAGCTCGTCAAACTTTACAAAGTTTGACTTCGACCAAATTTTATATGCAGATTGGGCCAGATCTCTGTCCATCAGATCACAGGATAACCACTAAAGGAAGACCCGAAAATTCCCACTGTAGAGAAATAGATATCACAATGGTACTTAATAAGAAATCAAAAAAAGTTAATTATAAACCTATCCTCTAATGGTTTTACCGCCTGCCTATAATTTGGTGTATATATAATCACTGTGCAGTTCTTAACCCAAATCACAATAAGCGTGTATCGCTGCAAAACCTGAAAATTAAAAAGACAAAGCCGAGCAAGACCTGCTTGCTAAAGGGTTCCAACCAGCGACATTGAACTGGCCAGATCAGTCAAGGACTTGGTTCTTCGGGGTTGGGGGAACTTTGGACCCAGAAACAGGGGAGTGTCGTTGGACGGACGAGCAACTTGCAATATCCATCAAGAAGCTTCAGAAATATATCAAGGCCGCGTAGGAAGGGACGTTCATTCCTGACAAAGAGAAGGACGAGCTGACTGAGGCCCTCGGGAATCCTGAGCACCCTGGACGAACACGATGCACACCAGGCTCCGTTCCATGGGTGGTTGGGTTTCCCGGTCACGGAGATGAGCGAAATGCAGAAGCTCAATGCAAGAATGGCAAAGCTAGAGGAACTTGCAGCTGCCGGCCAACCATCTCAGCGGCACGAATATCCTACCCGAGAAGCTACCCCACCATCTCAGCGGAGAAGCAGCGTGGCTTCCACGGAGCTCGTTCGGCCTGATTTCACGGCTCCTCGCTACCCCGTGGATACTATCACGGAGGCTCAACATTGCGAGCTAATGACGAAATGCCAGAACCTCACTTTGAAGGCGGCTGTCGGCTCTGTTGCACCTCCTCAAGCTGACGGAACTTTTCACTGTCGTTCGATTCCACATGGCTATGCTGTTTTGACGGTGGATGAAATAATGGAGGGATTTGAGGAGCCGGAGCTTGATCACCCTACAGGCGAAGGGGAGAATCATCTGGTTTATGCTTTGAGGAGTACCTATCTATGGAGGAAGGAGTACATCAAGATTCCAAACTGGACGCCTCCTCCTCCGGCGAGTCAGGGCACTACGGCTCCTCCGCCTCCTCCGACGTGTGAGGGCACTCCGGCTCCTCCTCCGCCTCCTCCGATGTGTGAGGGCACGCCGGCTCCTCCTCCGCCTCCTCCGGCATGTCAGCGGACTCCGCCGCGTCAGCAACGGGGGAAGAGAAACGCCGCCGCTCCGGCGGCTAGCAGTACAAGCAGAGGCGGGAAGCAATTCAAATACAGTCCATGTCTCAAGGCTCCGGAAAAGTTACCATATGAGAGGACCGACAAGGAAAACAAGGACATCTGTCGTGCCCAAGTGAGGGACCATTTTGCATGGAAACCTCCACCTCCGAAGGAAACGTTAGATTAGGTGAAAGTGAAGCGCACTCTATATGCCCATAGGAGACCACCACCGCCTCCGCCGCAATCCAACTATGAGCGCATTATTAAAAGGACATATAAGGAAGCGGAGCGGTTGGAAAGTACTTCCAGTGATGCAAGATTAGCATAACGAAGAAGTGGGAAAACAATTCCCCAGCTCGGCGAACAAGCGAACCAATCGTGCCCCCCACTCAAGGTGTCTAGCGATATCGTCGCTAATCATCCCAGGCTAGTGCCCGGTACCAATCCTGCTGATTACCTGAGCGATGATGTAGAGTTTGAAATAATGGAGGTGGACAGCTTCAGATACCAGCACGGGAAGCCTCTCGTCAAACCTGATCCTCCTCCTCTAACAACGATGATGCGAAGATTGCATGAATGGTACATGAAAACCTGCAGTGAGTCCGGGAAGAATTGTTTGATACTGAGAATTAAAGAGGAGCACGATCTCGTTGGAACTGAGTTGTTGCCTGTTGAATTTATGGAGTTATTCCAGTTATACAACCAATTGGCCCTCGACAAACAACTCGTGACTTGCTACTGTCTGTAAGTATTACTTATGTAATTAGGTCTATATATATAGCTCAGCTCTTTCATTGCATGTATATATAATTATCTCACTATATTATGCAGATTGAAGATCGTCGAATGCAGAAAAGCACAAATCTATGACATTGGGTTCATTAACCCAAATACCATAAATGAATGGTCGGTTAAAAACAGAGTCTCTGGTAATGAGGATAACTTGCTACAATCGTTGCTTCGAAATCAAAACAAAGAGAAAATACTCTTTCCTTACACCTTCAAGTGAGTGTTACTGTCTTGTCATATTCGGTTTCCCTTACTCGAGGTTATGGTAATGTAATTGATGAGTTATGCTTGCGTGCGCAGCTTCCAGTTTATTCTGCTAGAGATTAAGCTTGACCGGGGACTAGTAACTGTCTTAGACTCGAGACGAAAAGATCACCAGGACTATGCAGACATGACTGAAAAGCTCCAGAAGTAAGTTCAATCGATCATTATCGCACCATATCGGCAACTTTGTTCATTTCCTGATATCAAGTAATTATTTTCTTAGTGTGGCAGGGTTTGGAAAAAGTTCACCGTAATTGTTTCAGGACTACCGAGGGAGCTGCGATTTACACGCCTGAAAGTAAGTACTACTAGCTAGTTCCGATCATCTCCCATTGATTCTAGTTTCATCAATACCATTTATCATGCTTGATTATCAGTTTGATTGAACTCTATTTCTCGTAAAGTGCTTGTGGCAGGAGGCCGGGAATGATTTTTGTGGATACTACGTTTGCAAGTTCATCTACAACGCGACGGCCTCTCGGCGGGGCAACTCTGAAAAACAATATGAAGTACGTAAACAATAATATTCACACTTTTATTTTATTACCATCATTTGTGTTGAGTTTCATTCATATATATGTATTGACCCCTTGTTTACATTAGATGTGGCAGATGCGGAATGAACTCCTACACATGATCGCATACGAGCAATTCAAGAGGAATTGGTAGGATTCTTTCTTGACCACGTCATACCTAAAGCCGAAGAATATCATGTGGAAATTAAAACCGATTTTAGATGTTAGGGATTGCAAGACATGTTATATTGTATATATGTAGTAGCGTCGGATAGATATACGAAAACTTGTTGTTCGACCAATCTCTCGAAGAAAGAGATGTCTCACTTCTCTCTGTATATATAGTTTCACGATGATGTTCGATAATTAATGGTTCCTTCATTTGCTTACTAGCTAGCGTGTCGAGTTCTCTCTATATGTATAGTAGCTAGTGTTGACCAAGCACGAAGAAAGAGAGGACACTTCTCTCCATTAGCTAGCTAACACAATATGAAACACCTAAATTAACCCTCCATAACCCCCTAACCCCCCCCCCCCCCCTTAAAAAAAACAGAAACCCTGGCTCCTGCCAACTGCTGACGCGTGGATGCCTTTTAGTCCCGGTTGGTAAAGGTCCTCCTGCCTGGGCACCCCGCAGCGGCCAGGTGGAGCCCCTTCAGTCCCGGTTCGTAAGAGAACCGGGACTAAAGGTTTTGGGCTTTAGTCCCGACCCTTTAGTCCCGGTTTCAGAACCGGGACTAAAGGCCCTCTTGAACCCGGACTAGTTCCTTGTTTTCTACTAGTGGTTTACTATTCATCATGAGTTTACAACCTTAATCATTCTCCAATTGCTTCAATTACTTTACATCACAACTACGCAAAGTTTGAACAAATTTATATCAACATCTACAATATTAAAGCTATACGGGATGAAAATTAATTTCATGGCGCTTCTAATAATATTAATTTTACATGGTGAGTGCCTATATTTTTTTTTCTATAAAGCTAGTCAAACTTTACAAAATTTGACTTGATCAAATTTTATATGCAAATTAAAAAGACAACCATGATAAGATTAGCCCAGATCTCTCTCCATCAGATCACAGGATAACCACTAAAGGAAGACCCGAAAATTCCCAGTCTAGAGAAATACTTCCTCTAGACAAATGTAAGACAAAAATTTTGGGACGGAGGGAGTAGATATCACAATGGTACTTAATAAGAAATCAAAAAAAAGTTAATTCTAAACCTATCCTCTAAGGGCATGTACAACGCCGTCCACTCAGCTGTCTGTAAGACCTGCCACGTTGGATATTTTTCTACGTGGAAGAGAGAGAGGGAAGAGAGAGAAGGAGGCTGTCTGCAGATCGGGAGGCGGTCGATAGCCCAGAAAAGGCGCTAGCTATCGATAGCCAATTCCCGTTGTACGTTCAGGCATCTGTAGCGAGTAGTTCCCTTTGCCTAACCCCCGTGTTTTTTATCGTCAATATTTCCTGTTTTTTTGGTGCTACAGATAGGCAAAGAGATGAACTATTGTACAGGCTGTTTTTAAGGCTATCTACAACTGACGTGGGAGATTGCTATAGACGAAGGGTATCTAAACTGATGTACATGCCCTAATGGTTTTACCACCCGCCTATAATTTGGTGTGTATATAATCACTGAGCAGTTCTTAACCCAAATCACAAATAAGCGTGTATCACTGCAAAACGTCCATGGGAGTTGGAGGAGGCTTACCACGCGACACACACTCTGCAGGTCTAATCTCCGTCCGCCGTCTGCCTCCCGGCCGTCGTGCTGCCGTCCACCACTGATGCTTCAACTGTAGCCGCCTTCGCGGCTTGAGAATCTCCCGATCTGGTCACAGCCTGGGTAACAGGGAGCGGGGACTGGCGAGTGGGGAAGGCAGAGGAACGGCAGGCGGGAGCGGAGCTTTGTAGGCCAAGAGATTTGGGGATTCGTAGTTGCTTCCTGCTTGGACTGAGTAAGCAGTGGCTTGACCTGAAGTGGGTCGTCGGGGTGGTTGCCTGCGGGCTGCGGCCCCCCGCTTTCCTAGCAAATTCGACTCCGCGTCCAACCCGCGGAACGTCGCCAACCCGGTGAATCCCGGTGCCTTTGCGCCGTGGTTTAGGTTAGGATCTTCGGGGCTCAAAGGGGCTCCCCCTCCCTCGACCCCCTCGTGTCGCCCTCGTGGGCGCCCGGGAGGAAACCCTAGCCCCTGTTTTTCGACCCGGCCCGCCCACCTTTCCTCCTCGCCGTCGTCTGCAGCGACGCCGGGCAAAGCCTGGCTGGCAGGGCGGCGGCGGGGCTTCTTCCCCTTTCGAGCGTCTCGGGCGGCGCGGGACGACCAGATCACGTGGAGGCGTCGGGCTAGCACAGGGTCCGGTGGCGCGGCAGGCGAGCATCTTGGTGGCGGCAGCGCGGTCCGGCGGCGGCGGCTCGGATGCGAGTTGACGGTGAGGTGATTGCTGCAGGATGTGTAGACCGGGTGGTCGCGGGGGCCGCCGTGTTCAGGCCGGCCGGATCCCGCTGGATCCGGTGCTTGGACGCTATCGGCTGGCGCAGGGTGGTGATCTTCGCCGCTAGCCACGTCAGATCGTTGGATCCGGCGCCTGGAGATCTACGGCGGCTGTTCTTCTCAATCCTTCTTCCTAGTGGGTTGAGCCCCATGGCACTTTCATCTCTGCAGGTTTCGGTTCGTGGCTCGATGCCGGATCCGGAATAGACGAAGGTTTGGTGGGCTGGTCCGGTCCGGCATCGGCGGCCTCCCTCGACACCATTACCCTCCCTGGAGGCAAAGCCGAGGTCCCTCCTATCCACCTCCGAACTCCTCATGGACGAAAGTCCAAAATTCAGTCTGGATTGGGCGGCGGCGACGTCCTACGCTTTGTACCCTCCATGGAGGCGCCGTCTTGGGAGGCTCAGATGTTCGGGCAAGAGATGCTATGGGTGGTGGGCTCCGCGTAGCTCCTGCAGCGGTGATAGTGTGAAGGTTGGCAGGAGGAGCGGCGTTATATCTACCGCGTCGATGATGCCGAATATTGGCGGCATGGTGCAGTTGGATCTCGACGACGGATGCGGTTGGATGGACGAGCGCAGGGCGGTCGGACTGTTTGGCACCGCGGCGGCGTTGACTATGTAGGCCTAGCAAGGTCAATGCATCACTACTTATTCTGAAGATGGATCGGTGCAAAACGGGGGGAGGGGGGAGGGGATGGCCCTTGCAGAGTGCGCATGTAGTGCCTTCTGAAAGTGCGCTGGACCGGTGCGTTACCCAGTCCGGCATTAGATGTTAGGTGTCGGTGCGATGTCTGTTTGATATTAGACTCGGACATTCGGCACCCCTTCATCACGGGAATAGGAGCAGGGACTGGTGTTACCAAGATGGTGCTTTCAGGCTTACTGATGTAGTATCTTGTGATGACTTTGCGAATAATTAATAAAATGACTGCATGCATCGCCTAGATGCAGAGGCCGATGTACATCCTTCTTTAAAAAAAACCAGTTAGGATCTTGAAACATGAAGTCGGTAGCTTTTCCTCATTTGTTTATTTTTGTCTGGTTTGTTTCCGCCTCATCTCTTATATCATTCCCCATCCTGTTTTTTCTGCTTCACACAACGAAGAAAATATGAAGCGATCTGAACTTTTCATACGGGCGCAAATTATTTAGTAACATTTCTATGTGAAAAATTAATCACGGTCAATCCGTAATATCTACTCTTAAAAGGGGAGTTGATAGTACTACTATGGGCTTGGGACATGTAGTCATAGTGACAAAGTATGGCATCATCTATAAAGGCAGTCACCTTGGTAAAGCAATGTAATGTGTTCAGCACATCAACGACCTTGCATATTGGAATTAAGGACATCAAATGGTAGCCTTTGAGCTTTTTCAAATTCATCTCTTCCATTACTTACAAAGTAAACATAGACCAATATCTGTGTATATTCCTACCATTTTGTTGTCAAAATGGATGGGCGCGACAACGCGCGACACCGATGAGTCAATTGCAAAAAACTACCACATTTGCGGCTAGGTTTGCGGAAAACCACCAAGTCGGTAATCCGTTGCAAAAAACACCGTGATTTCACTAAACTCTTTGCAAAAAGCACTGATCGAGTGATTTGGCTCGTTTGATCACTTTCTGACAAGTGAGACCAGATTGTAAGGAGGTGTGTTAGCAAAAATATTACATACACCCCCTAGGTCTAAAAATAACAAGCAATCAGCCCCAACTCCCAATCCCCTGCCCCCGATCTGACCCGGAGGAGGCAACCACCGCGTGCCCTCGCAGCAGACCACGCCGCCGCTGTCGGCTCCCGCCGCCGCGCCGTAAGCCCACCCGCCGCCATCCCTCCATGGCGCGGACGCCTTGAGCAGCCATGCCCTGCTCCTACCCGAGGACATCTTGAGCCGCCATGCGTAGATCAAATGAGGGCCTTGTCCGCTTGCTCGGATCCATCGTCGTTGAGCTCGGTTGCAGCCGGATCCGCCGATATGAGGTGCTGCAGCGCTGGCGTCGGCGCCCTTCACCTGGAAGAAGTTGAGGTAGGGTGCCCTCAACTTCCGCGCTAGCGTCGGCGCCCTCGAGCTCGTCCTCCTTCGTGGAAAAGGGCGACGCCGCGACGGAAACATCTTGTCGAGCAGGTGGACTCAGCTCGTCACCTCCTCCCCCTCCTCCCCATCCACCCCTGCCCTTGACCACATCTTGTCGAGTAGGTGAACTGCTGCCCCTCCCGCCTCGGTTCCCGCCGCGTGCTCAACGGCGACGACCCGGCCGCCACCATCGCTGCAGCACCGGCAGGCCAACGCCTCGGAAATGCACGCACTGCAGCCGCCTCCTCGTCATTCGCTATGGCCGTAGCCGTCTCCAACGCCGATGACGGCGTCACCGTGCGCACCGGACGGCAGGGCCAGTGCACAACGGTTGTCCACACCAGGGATCTGATTGCGTTTTTTGTAAATATCTAGGGGTGTGTGTGCTAATTTTTTGCCAGTTAAGCTCCTTACAATCCGGCCCCACTTGTCAGAAAGTGATCAAACGAGCCAAATCACTCGATCAGTGCTTTTTGCAAAGAGTTTAGTGAAATCACGGTGTTTTTTACAACGGATTACCGACTTGGTGATTTTCCGCAAACCTAGCCGCAAATGTGGTAGTTTTTTGCAATTGACTCGACACCGATGATCTAGTTATCTTTGTAAAACCTAGTACTTCCGCCCCATCCTTGATTGCGAACGTTCCAAAAGGGAAGAAATCACCTTTGACCCGTAAGGCCCACCCACCAGGCCACCACACGATGGGAGTCTTCAATCCTAAACGACCACCATACGATGGAATTCGCGACAGGCACATATGTGGTGGTTAACGAGGAGTTGTTGGCGATAGGGTCAGGCTATACTTCTTCCGGAGACCACACGTTGTGTCATTGCTGCTCTAGTTTCACCACCTAGTGATAGAAGTTGAGCGCACACAAGCCCCATAGGTGGAAGGCATATCCGATTGGGGAGATGGCGTCGGCTTCCAGCGTCGGGATTGCACCTCACGTCCTGCCTAATGCACTGTTAATGTCGCCCAACAATGGTGGTTCTGCCAGGGGTATGACATCGACCCCGGAGCCCATGAATCCCCTGCTGCTGGCATCCGTGTGCTTCGGCTCCTCGGCTGCGTCGGATTTTCATTTTAGAAGGGAAGACGCACAAGAGCCACCAATGGTGATGCCTACTCAAGCATTTCTTGTGGGATACAACCCCGGCAATAGCATCAGCCTTTGGTGCCATTGCCAGCAGCAGCTTCTTTTCCAGTAGCGGCTTGGCTTCTTTGGGGTGTCACCACCGAGGGGGATGCTGCACTACATGTGGTTGCTAGCCATGGGGACAGCGCAGAATTCCTCAAGAGTGCTACCATCATCAACAAAGAGGGACCAAGACCTCCTGTTTGAGGTAAATAGAAAGGGTGACACGCCCTTGCATTGTGCAGCCAGAGCTGGTAAACCTCAAATGCTCTATTGTCTCATTACACTAGCTGGAAATCACAACATGAGAAAGGAGAACGGTCATAAGGACATGGCTTTGCATGACGCTGTCCGCCTGGGAAGAAACGATATTGTGGACACTCTACTTAAGGCTGACGACAAGTTGTCTAATTCTTCTGAAGAAGGCACTTCATTGTACCTAGCAATTTCACTGAATAGAGATAACACACACTACATGACAAGAGCAATGGGAATCTCTTGTATCACGGACGGCGAAATGCTCTGCATGCTGCGATTGTTCAAGGCATAGGTATGAATTATTGATCCAATTATTTCAAGCTTATACTCCCTCCGTTCCTAAATATTTGTCTTTTTAGAAATTTCAAATGGTCACCACATACGGATGTATATAGACATATTTTAGAGTGTAGATTCACTCATTTTGCTCCGTATGTAGTCACTATTTAAAACCTCTAAAAAGACAAATATTTAGGAACGGAGGGAGTACATCTGTTGCATGTTTACCTTTTGTATACACTTTTTGTTATGTGGTTGTATTTCTTCGCACTAAAGGTGTGAGGTGTTTAGATAATCGGCAGGAAGACTCTATTGGTCTCTACATCCTACTATGTACATGATTAATCCAAACTATTACAAAATCACTAGGAGTTTGTGCTCTGTTATGCAAGTTTTGTTATGCAAGCCCACAACCAAGCTCTGTTATGCAAATTCAGCGAAAGTTCTGCAGCACTCGGATATTCCTTGTTTCCAGTGGTTCGCTTCACAGTACTGCGTTCGTCGTATACCGCAAGGGGCTCAGAGCAGGGATTCACCTATTTGGAAGGGCTTCAAACGGTTTATTCCTATGGTTCTGGCTGCTCTGTCGGGAATGGGAGCCTTCTTTCTTTTTGGCAAGACAAATGGCTGGATGTTGGGCGTCTAAGTCACGAGCTACCAACTCTCTACACCTATGCTAAGGACAGTTTTGCATAGTTGCTTCCCAATTCTCTAATGGTGCTTGGGATGTCCAGCTGAACCCTAACCTTTCCCAATCGGCAGCCCAGGAGCTGCATCGCCTGCACTCTCTTCTTTTGGGGGTTCAGCCTGCCACCCAAGGCCAGGATACTCATTCTTCTTCAATATACAGAAAGGAAGTGAGTACTGCCTACATATATCACCTCCTCACTTTTCGAGGTATGGCGGGCGTGTGGTCGGCACGTCGGTCGTGCGCTGGTCTGCGCCGCCGTGGTTCATCCGCGCGGCCACCGGCCTCCCTAACGCTGGAAAGCATGTCAACTGGATGCGCCATGCTCGGATCTATCACCTGAAAGGTAGAACTTGAAGCGGGAGGCCCTACACCGCCGTCGTACACCGGCCGTCGTGCCAGATTCTTCGTCGCTGTTGCTGCCCGAGCTCTGCCTGGCCGCCGTGCCGTCCACCGTGAGTCATAAAAGTCGCCGGACACCTCCACGACGAGCCCTGCTGCCTCCAGCGCCCTCCCCGCGTCGCGTGCTCCAGCGTGAGCTCTGGGGTGACAATTGGCCGGTCCAAACGAGCCGCTCGATCCGGCTCGGGCTTTTGTCGCTGCGGTCCGGTCCTTGAAAACAGGACCGCGACGCTGCTCGGTCCGGTCCGGAGCGGACCGCCGACGGTCGGTCCAAACGACGGCTCGGTCAGGGACCGGACTAGCCCGGACCGTGTCCACCCTGATGTAGCACCTATACTAGATTACTAGTACATTATGTACAGTAAGTTTAAATACTGGAGGGCCATGTAAGTTAAGCTTCATTCCCTAAGCGCTCGCGTGCGACCGGGGAGACCAAGACCTAGCTAGGTCTCCTTTAAAATGAGCCAATTTTATCTCTTGTCCTCACTCGTAGTAGTTGTTGGGGCCTTGGGGATGGTGCTCGTTTTTTTCTCACAATGGCGACCGGGCTTCCTCTTCTCCCCATCCTGATGATCAGATTGCTGCAAGTAATCTGGTTAGTATGTACTCCCTCCGTTCCTAAATATAAGTCTTTGTAGAGATTTCATTATGAACCACATATGAATGCATATAGTTGCATTTTGGAGTATAGATTCACTTATTTTGCTCCGTATGTGGTCCATAGTGGAATCTCTCCAAAAACTTATATTCTGAAAAAAATTCACTTTATATGAAAAATCTTCATCGTATAATAAAAAATTGTTTAGTTTGCATTTCAAAAATAGTTACCATATACCCTCAAAAAAAAGTTACCATATACTATACAGAAAAGATTATAGTACAGAAAAAAAATATAAATGAGAAAGGTAAGAGAAATCAGGAGAAACCCAACCCTGAAAGAGAAAAGGGAAAAAGGAAAAAGCGTAAAGAAAAAAACAAAATGGAAACCGTAGGAGAAAAAAAACACAGGCGAACCCCGGAAGCGGGTATTTCAAAATGGAATTGTCCATGCATTGCAGAGAACTAAATGCTCATGTATTGCAAAAAATAAAAAGAAGAGGAAAAGGGGAAAGAAATAAAAACAAGTATTGTTGATTATTTGCTTCGCGGGTGAGACCATCTGCCTCGGTTGCTGATTATTTGCTTGACGCTCCCTCTGGCGCCGCGCATTGCTTGAAGCTGCGGGAACAGGCGAGTCTCCATGCTGGCTTCTGCTTGCGCGACTATTGTAAGATGTAGTGGCTGCTGTTTCGTTGCTGCCCACACGTGGTTCACTGGATTAGAAAAGTGATCGAATGGCGTAGGAAAACGTACCGGCTGCTGCTGGATTGGCTGTTGAGGTGTGGTGGCTCCTGTCACCAGTGTTCTCGCTGTTACTCCCTCCGTTCCCTCGCGTCGC
The DNA here is from genome assembly GCF_018294505.1 of Triticum aestivum. Taxonomy (NCBI): domain Eukaryota; kingdom Viridiplantae; phylum Streptophyta; class Magnoliopsida; order Poales; family Poaceae; genus Triticum; species Triticum aestivum. The sequence continues at coordinate 13,663,316 of NC_057794.1, forward strand.
CCTCTCCAGGGTGACTCGGGGTGACCAACCTCCCCGTCCGCCTCCTCCCCTTCTTGATCTATCCCTCGCCGCCGCCGGAGACGGGCGCCGGATCCCCCGTGCGGCCGCCGATGAGGGTGGTGGCGAGGCCCTCGGCCGCGACGCCGCTCGGGCTCGGGCCTAGGGTTTGAGGCGGCGGCCTCTGCTGGTGAGGGCGGCGTCGTCCTGGCAGCGGGCGGCGCTCGACGGAGTTGAGGGCCGCGTTTATTCGGCCGCGCGGGCGGCGAGTTGGCGGTGGATGCGGGCGCCAGGTGGAGGGATCCCCTGCTGCTCTCCTTCGTCAGATCTGAAGACGGCGCCTCCGTGCTGCTGCTTCCTCCTCGTCAGTCCGGCCGGATCCGGTGGCGGACTGCGCGGATGTGGGGTTGGGAGCTCTGGATCGGAGTAATTTCTTCGCCGGCTGCGGCGGCCACGACGCCGCCGGCGCTCCAGGCGTTGTTTCCTTCTTGAAGGCGGCTCCGAGATCTAGCTCCCTCCCCCTCGTCCTCCCCCTGCACCCGGGTGAAAACCCACAACTTTGGTTGGGCGGCGGCGGTGCCTGGCTCCGTCACCTTCTTGAAGGCGCCGCTTTGGGTCCGCGAGGAGGTGGGATAGCTGCAGCGCGTTCTTGGCGTTCCTGATGGCGGCGGTTCTCTCTTTACTGGTGTCGCTTCGCCATGGCGGTCGGCTGGTCCGGCTCTCGTGGTGTTTGTGGTGCCCAACTCTTCGCCGTGTCTTCCTGGGGTGCTCCCATCCCGTTCAGTGAGGCTGGAGGTGGAGCTGCTTCATCTTGCACGGAGCTTCGATGGAGATGTCAAGTCATGCCTGACTGACAGGTGCTACGCTTTGTCATGCCTGGTCGGCAGGTGCTACGCACGACAGATCGTTCAAAGACTTCAAGCTGTGTCAGCTGGTGGTACTTGGCAGCATGGTGCTGAGGTGTATCAGTGGCGACCGTGACGTGCTCAGCTGTTTGCGCGCAAGGAGGAGGTGCCGTTGGGCGTCGTGGTGGCGTCGACGATAGCTGGACCGAGTAAGGTTGATGCATCAGTACAGTCTGAAGATGGAGCGGTGGCAGTTGGTGGAGGCGGCCTCTGAGTGCACGCTGGACCGGTGAGACCCATGCCCGGCAGACGTCCTGGATGGGACATCAGGTCTTAGATGTTAGGTTTGGCTGCGATGTTTGTTTGGTATTAGGCCCAGGCTATCTGTGCCCCTTCATCAACTGGATAGAGTTGCTTAGACGGCGGCTTTAGTCTTACTGTTGTATTACTTTGTAAGGTCTTGTGAAAATAACTAATAAGGGAAGCGCTAAAACTCAGCCGACTGAGTTTTAGTGAAGTCTCAGTCGACCGGCCTAGCCATTAGATTTTCTTTTGCTAGTTTACGACGTATGATGTTTCGTTTTTTTTGGAGCAAAAAAGCTAAGCTTTATTCATGAGTTGGTATTGCTACCGGTATTACAGAAATGTCATGTGGTAGCCCCAGCCAAATATGTCGGCCATGAACCAACTTTACAGCATGCCTAGCTAACTTGTGAGGCTCAAAATTTGAGACTCTTGATTCAAACTTAAAAGAACAGGAACTAAACAAAGATTGCCACGAAGTTAGTTCTTTCACCACTCCACCATAGTTTCCACCTGATTTTTCCATGATGTGCTTCACTACTTCTTGACAGTCCGACGCAATCACTATATTCTGTAGCCCCAAATCTTCAGCCAGAGATAAACCTTCTCTGCATGCAATAGCCTCTAGAGTAGGCGGATCTATCAAGCCTCGAATGACGAACGCCGAAGATCCAAGATAGTCTCCATTGTTGTTCCTACACACAGCCGCGACTGCTCCCACTCCTCGAGAAACCGCGGCGTCCACATTGATCTTGGCGCAGCCCGGCGGTGCCGGAATCCACCTTCTCGGTCCTGTAGTCTTTTGTCGGATCACCTGGTTCTGAACTTTGTTCTTCTCTTGCTCTAACTCTGAGATGAAATGTGTGATGAACATATATGTAGACAGAGGGCTTTGGTTTATTCCTTCATGTATCAGCTTACGTCTCGCCCACCAAATGGCCCAAAGGGTGACTGCTACTTTGATGAATTTTTCATGTGGAATTTGCTCGATCATGGTGAATAACCACCTCCGTGCGTTTTGTTCAGTGTTGCTCTGAAGTTCATCAATCAAATCTTGATCAACTAGTGACCAGACGCAGCGAGCAGCAGTACACTCCAGCAGACTGTGTTTCCACGAGTCCGGAGTCCCACATATAGCACATGTGCAACGCGTAGTCATGTTCCGGTGCATCCTGACATCTTCCATTGGTATAGACTGGCGCGCTAGCCTCCACAGAAATACCCGGATTTTAGCCGGAACCATGGTCTTCCATAGTCGGACCCAAGCATGCTCATCCTCCCGGCTGTTAGACGCAGCAGGTCGTGACTCCAACCAGTCCTCCCTCCTCTTCTTGGTTTCTACTATCATGCGATAACATGAGCGTACACTGAAGATGCCCGATTTCTCATACATCCAAGACCAATAATCTGCCACATTCCTAACACATATTGGAATCTGAAGGATTGCTTGTGCATCAAAAGGCATAAACACCTGATTCACTAGCTCAATATTCCAGCGATGCATTTCCTGTGTCAATTAAATCCGCCACTAGTTGGGGTGGGTCTGGGACTCTAGAGACGAGTGGCCTCATTAGCTCAGCCCGCGGGATCCAATTTGTACTCCATATTTCAGTTTGTGATCCGTCCCCAATTCGCCTAATCAGACCCTGCTTCATAATGTCCCTTCCTTCTAGAATAGCCCTCCAGACCTGAGATGGATGGCTTCCAATGTTTGCATCAAGGATGGAGCTATTTGGGAAGTATACTGATTTTAGAATTCGGGCACTAAGTGACTCCGGAGAGACCAAGATCCTCCAAGATTGCCGCGCCAGGAGAGCCAAGTTAAAAAGTTCAAAGTCGCGAAAACCAAGACCCCCCATGTACCTCGGCATTGTCATGCTATCCCAAGACACCCAATAGGGCTTCCTTTTCCCTTGTTTGCTGCCCCACCAAAAGGCTCTTATGGCTGATGTTAACTTTTCACATAATCCTCGAGGCAATTTGAAGCAAGACATCGAGAAGACCGGGATGGCTTGAGCTACTGATTTGATAAGCACATCCTTCCCCGCAGCAGATAGTGTCTTCTCCATCCATCCTCTTATCTTGTTCCATAAGCGGTTAATAAGATATTTGAACGCTCCATTTTTGGATGAGCCTACATCCGTGGGCAGTCCCAAATATTTTTCACTAAGTTGTTCATTGGGAACTTGCAAGACTTGTTTCACGTGCTGCCTCACTGACTCTGGACATCCCTTACTGAAAAAACATGATGATTTGTCCCTGTTTACTCTTTGACCAGAAGCCCTTGCATAAGTCTCCAATAAGAGAGAAACTTCTTCCGCCCCTTCCGAATTTGCTTTAAAAAACAGCAGGCTGTCATCTGCAAACAACAAGTGGTTTATCGGCGGAGCCGTTGAAGCCACTTTAATTCCTCCAAGGTTTGATGACTGAACTCGAGATTTTAAGAGGCACGAAAGGCCCTCTGCTGCCAGCAAAAACAGATAGGGTGAAATAGGATCCCCTTGACGGATACCACGCGTAGGGTTGAACTCTTCCAATTTTTCTCCATTAAACATAACCGAGAAGGAGACAGATGACACCATCCCCATCACAATATTAACCCAATTCTGAGTGAAACCAAGCTTCAACATAATTGCTCTGAGATAGTTCCATTCGACCCGGTCATAAGCCTTCATCATGTCCAACTTCAATGCACACGACCTGTGAACCTGAGCTTTGTTTCTCTTCATAAAATGAAGGCATTCATAAGCAGCAATGATGTTATCCGTAATTAATCTACCCGGGACGAAGGCCGACTGCTCCTCAGAAATAATCTCAGGGAGTATTAACTTCAAGCGATTAGCTATCACTTTTGATGCAACCTTATACAATACGCTACACAAACTGATCGGACGGAATTGTGTAAGCAGCGTAGGGTTTTTTACCTTCGGGATTAGTACTAGCACCGTATTGTTGATCTCCTTTGCGCTTTCGGTACCTGAGACAATACGAAGTACCACTCTGGCAGCCTCCTCGCCACATACCTCCCAATGGCGTTGGAAAAAATGAGCGGGGAAACCATCAGGTCCGGGAGCCTTCGTAGGCGCCATCTGAAATAACGCGGTCTTTACCTCGTCGGCGGTGTAAGGTGCATTCAACTGTTCATTCATCTGGGCGGTTACCTTAACTGGTACTGTGTTCAACACCTCGGCCATATCATGGACCTCCTCAGACGCGTATAGGTTACTGTAGAAGGAGTTAACCAGATCCTTCATTGTTTGTATATCCTCCGTAGAGTTACCATCCTCCTGTACCAGCAACTTGATCAAGTTTTTTCTTCTGCGCATACTCGCCCTTAAGTGGAAGAACCGCGTATTTTTATCACCTGCACGGAGCCATTCTACTCTAGCGCGTTGCCTCCACATCAGCTCTTCTCTGTGATAGAGCTCAATAAGATTCTCCTTTATCTTTAATTCTCTGTGAGAGGGGCCAACCCTCCCGGGCACACTTTGCAAAATCTCAATCTCACGTTTTAGGGATCTAATCTGCTTGCGCACACTCCCAAACGTGGTCTTGTCCCATGCAGATAAAGACAAGGCTAGGGCTGCCAGCTTCCCCTTGATTTCATCCACTGAACTGCAGGCCGGCGCGCCCCCCCAGTCATTCGCGACCTTTGCATGCAACTGGTCATGGGATTCCCACATGGTTTCATACCGAAAAGTGTGTTGTCGCTGTCTGCCCTCCTGTTCTCCATATGGATGCAAGATAATGGGTGCGTGATCCGACTAGCCCGCCGTGAGATGATCCATACACGCCCTTGGGAACTGCGCAGTCCATGCACTGCATGCAAGTGCTCTATCGAGTCTAACTCTTGTATATGATCCGCCCGTAACTTTGTGCTCAAAAGTCCATGGAATTCCTGTATACCCTAAATCGAGCAGGGCACAGTCATCCACAACTGACCTGAATGCTGCAATCTGACTCTGGCTTCTCTGACCAACTCCATAATGTTCCCCAGCATGCAACACTTCGTTAAAATCTCCAATCAACATCCATGGGAGTGGGGAAGATCCCGCTATATCCCGGATAGTATCCCATGTGTTTTGTCTCGCCGCAACCTGCGCTTCTCCATAAACACAAGTTAGCCTCCATGGGATTGGTCCCGTTTCATCAATGAGTGCATCAATGTGATACTTAGAGTAACCTTGAACATTAAGCTTTATTTCATTATTCCAAAACAATCCTAAGCCTCCACTTCTACCAGAACAGCTCACAGCATAACTATTATCAAAACCAAAAGAAGTTTTCAGATTCTCGACACGTACTTTATCTAGTTGTGTTTCTACTATGCAAAGTACAGCCGGGGTAAATTGCTTTGCAAGATCGCAAAGCTCGCAAACTGTTGCGGGTCTACCCACCCCACGACAGTTCCAGCACAGTATACTCATTGTGCCCCGCAGAGGCCACTCTGGGTCTCCGCGATGGGCGCATCATTTGTCTTGTCACTGGGATTTTTCTTGGGCACTCCCTTGTCAGTAAGGGCTACCTTGGCTCTCTTCTGATCCTGTCGTGAAGTCGGGCTTGGAGGAACTGTAGGAGGTGCTGGAAGCATGAGCTTGTTGGCCACCACTCCCCTAGGCTTGTTTTTCTCATTTGCTTGGCCTGTCTCTGAAGATCTCTTCCTAACTGATTCAGCGTCGACCATGCAAGAATCCACGTCCTCCCTTCCTGAGTGTTGGCTGGGCTGCTGGGACATGCCCCGTCCAACGTTGAAACCTGCTCCTCCCCTTGATGCTCCTCGTCCAAAGCCACCTCTTCGGGCGCGTCCTTCTCCTGGACCCCGTCCTGCACCCCGGAACCAGCTTGCTCTCAACTCTTTAAAAACTAAGGCCTTCGGGGGGTGAACTCCATCACCATGCTCCTTGAATTGATGTCCAAGGTGACCACATACAGCACACCAGTCCGGGAGCCGTTCGTACTTCACCAGAAAGATTTGTCTCTTGTTCTCCTTAACAACTGACGTAGCCTTCTTTAGAGGCTTGTGAACATCAATCTTGACCCGAACCCTATAGAAATTTCCCTCAAAATCATGAGACTTAGGTTCCACAAAAACAACTTCACCAATCTTCCCAGCCAAGGCCCTCAACATGGGGAAGAATCCATCAGGAAGATCATGAATCTGGGCCCAGATCTCAAGAGTATCAAGCTTGATTAGAGACGGTTTTGTGAACCCGTCATAAGGTGTAATGATCACCGCAAAACCCTTATAATTCCATGGCCCTTCTTGCATGACTCTCTCCCAATCGCCTAAACACGAGAATTGCAAGGTGTATAGATTATCTTCCAGTGGTCTAATCTTTACCTCTTGGGCCAGATCCCATGCCGCCCTCAATGTCTTGAAGAACCAATACTGGCTGTAACCCTTCTCCGTGTGAACCCGAGCCAACGCCATCCATCTGATCGACTCCGGTGGGGGTGCTTCTTGTTCCTCAAAAACTACATCATCCAGATCATCTTCAAGGAGACCCAGCCTCTCCATCATCTCTGCCACATCCTCCGAGTCCACTGTCTTTGAACCCGAGGCCTTGTCCGCCATCTCTAAAACCCTAACCCGACGAAGAAACAACGATCGGGCTTTTTGGAGGAACCCTAGAACGCCTCTCACATCCAATCTCGTGGTCAGAAGAACCAACGAGGAGGGATGGTGGCGACAGGGGATATCCGATCTCGACGTTCGGCTGGCGCCGCCGCGAGTAGAACGATCCCTAACGAGAGGGGAAACAAGTGACGAGAGAAAACTACCGTGTACCGTGTATGCTGTTTCGTGAAAAACCAAGGTCTGACGTTTTGTATTGGGCTGCTTTCTTTCGGCTTTGTTTTATCTGTCGGGGGTGAGGTTTGCTTGCATGGTGGGCTGCCTAGCTACTGGCTGGAGCCTTTTTCATTATTGGTCGCTTTTTTTTGTTTGATTGTTGGTCTGCCATTTTTTTCTGTTTTTTTTTATTTTTCATTTACTCGTTTGTACATGTTTGATTTTCCTTTTTTTCTCATCTTCATGTATTTTATGCTTTTCCTTATTTGTTTATTTAGTTATATGTTGTTTCCTCTTTTATTTTTTATTTTATCATTTTTTATAATATGTTCTTGTTTTTCTTTATATATATACATATAGGGTGGTATTATAACGCAACCTATAATTACACGTGTCACAATCCGTGTGTAACTACAAGGAGTACAATGCGATTGTAACTTGAGGGGGAGGGACGTTTGTCTAGTTGCATGTCCATCACTAGAGCTGCAATTGCAATTGCAGGGGATGGATATTGACGAGTTGCATGTGCATCACTAGAGTTGCAATTGCACGTGTCGCAACTCGTCTACAACCGCAAGGGATACAATACGATTTGGAACTGGAGGGGGGAGGGCCTGGTGGATGACTAGGTGCATGTCCACGACAAGAGCTGCAACTGCATGCGTTGCAACCCGCCTGCAACTGGAGGGGAGACGTCGACCAGTTGCGCGTCCACCATTAGAATTGCAACTGCAGGCATCACAACCCGCCTGCAACTGCAAGGTGTAAAACACGACTGCAACTAGAGGGGGAGGATGTCGGTCAGTTGCATGTCCACCACTAGAGTTGCAACGCACATGTCGCAACCCACTTGCAATTGCAATGGGTACAACACGACTACAACTAGAAGGAGAGAGGCTAGTTGCATGTCCACCACTAGAGTTGTAACTACACATATCGCAACCCACCTGCAACTATAAGGGATACAACGTGACTGCAACTGGAGGGTGAGGGGGCCAGCTGCATGTCCATCACTAAAGTTGCAACTACAGGTGTCGCAGCCTACCATCAACAACAAGTGGTACAACATGAATGCAACTGCTGCGGGTATCACTAGTAGAAAACCGGCCTTTTGTCCCGGTTCATAAGGGCCTTTAGTCCTGGTTTAGGAACCGGGACTAAAGGGTCGTTACTAATACCCTCACCCTTTAGTCCCGGTTCAAACCAGAACCGGGACAGATGAGGCTCCACGTGGGCGCTGCCGGCAGCCCAGGCAGGGGGGCCTTTGGTCCCGGTTCAAGACATAAACCGGGACCAAAAGGCTTCCACGCGTCAGCAGCTGGCTGGAGCTGAGGTTTTTCTTTTTTCTTTTAAAAAAAGTGGCTGTTTTAGGGGTTTAGGGGGTTATTTTTAGGTTGTTATTAGCTAGCTAATAGAGAGAAGTGTCCTCTCTTATATCTTCATCCTTGGTTTACCAACACTACTGCTATGTTCATTTCACCCGCAGATATATAATAACTCATGCATGCTCGCATCATACATCATCATACAACTTCTACTCGTTATTAATAATAAGTCATACGATCATCATCCTCATAGTCATCGAACCCAACCCTACATAATTGTTCTTAGCACATGATCATCAGTATCAGGTAGGACATAAACACACTTAAGGTAAAATAGCATAAAACAATATAGACCCTGACTCTCCATTATGAAGAATGGAGATCATCTTGTCTCCAATTCTTGCGCCTCGCTTCCTTTTGCTTCCAAGAAGCTCCTTACGATTGTCCATACATTTTTTCCATTCTTTGATTGTCATGTCTCCACTTCTTTTAGAAATCCGGTATGGACAGTTGAGATTCGTAGGATGACCTGGATATATGTTCAAAACATCAAGGCGACCATGCTCATACATCAGATGAGGCACACAATCCTCTGGGATTCTCTGTTGAAAAACATAGTAATAACTTTGTAGTTAGCAATGATGTACTAGTTTTAGAAGTATGCAAAAAGATGCATGGATGTCGTAATAGTAAACAATCTTACCAGGGTATCTCCATGGTAGTTACCGTAGTTCAACACGTGCACTAGTGGCACGTATTGACCATAATGTTGAGGAGTTCGATTGTAGATATTGTAATTCTCAAGATCATTACAAAATCCAACCAGATGAGTTTTCTCGTTGTAAGTTAACTCAGAGCCATCGGTGTAGTAAGTTCTATCTACCATCTTCTGCACATTCTTTGATACTTCAAAATAAGTTGTCAATGGAAATAAGCTGTCAACTATTTTGAAATGAACAATATAAATTAGTTAATAATTAACTATGTTTGAGAAACTCACATAGCGGTAGAACTGGAGGAGTATCAACAAGGACCCAAATGTTCATATTGTCTTGCTCGATTTCAGGATCACCAAGATCCATGGTGACAAGCATACCCTCATCAAAACCATACAATTTGCAAAATGCTTCCCAATTTTTGCAACCAAAATGGGTTACGCTCTCAGCATTATACAACTTTACTTCAAAATCCACATCATGATGGGTCCTTAGGTGAATTTTCTTCGTTTCAAAATTTTCATGGTCTTCAAAATCCATCCTATCCAAGACATAGCGTCTTGCATGGCATGGGATAAACTATACTCGAATTGTAAAAGATGAAAATTACACGTTGAAATAGTTGAAGTCATGCTTAATTATTAAAAAAACACTTGTCGTCGTTGCGTACCGTTTCAACTTCGAAGGTCTCCTTGAGCTTAATGCTGAAGCGCCGACCATCGTCCAGGTGAGGCCTGTCGCACTGACCTCGATCGTCGTGGCACCAGTCGCACTCCCCCGGGAGACTTCCGTCGTCCGATGATGACATTTCCTATACGTTCATAATTCAAGGACTAAATTAGATCATTATTATTCAACTAATCATATGCATATGCCTTGCATAGTGCTCTCCAATTTGAGCATTCAATAAGAAAAATCAAATCGCAAAATAAAGTAGTATTCAAATTAGGATGCCTTCAATTATAAGAAAAACTACATCATCTCCATGTGTCCGTACATCGAATATTATCACTAATACACGTCGAATACTATATATCATACATATCACCAGTACAGCTAGAACCGTAGCGCCCGACGGGTATCGGCACGAGCGGTGGACACCCAAAGGGAAGGAACCATCACAGGATCATAGCTCCAGTGAGATCCCTGAAGAACCTGCCAGGTATTCTCGAACCTGCCCTCCAACGCAACCATGTAGCGACGGACGTGCTCGTCCTCCTCGCTGACACGGTGACGTACCACCTCCGCGGTGTCCGGAAGCCTCGGCACCGTCACTGGCCCACGCGACCGCCACCAAACAAGGATCGGGTCAACGACGGGCTGGCTCCTCACCAAGCTACGCCCCCCGGAAGGTAGCGCGTCCCAGTACCACCCTGGCGGAGCCCAGTCCCGGACATGTCCCATCTGGTCAAGCAGGTGTCGTCCTCCGCCGACTCGACGACGAGGATGCGAGATAGGCATCGTCCACGTCGATGCGGGAATAATTGCTTTAACTAAAAAAATAAACTAGTTCTATTAATTTTCTTGCTAAAAATAAACTACTTCTATATATAGTAAATAAACTAGTTTTCTTAAATCAACCAGTTCAACTACTAAGCACTTACTATAAATAGAATAATGTAGTACTTACTAAAAATAAACAAGTTTACCTAGTTCTAACTAATTCAATTAAACACTTTCTAAGTAGTACTAATTACTAAAAGTTATCGCGGAGGGGGGGTATGTCGACAACGACATACCCGATAACAAAAATAAGAAGAGGAAGAAGAAGAAAAAAAGAGGAAAAGAAGAAAGGAAAAGGAGAAAAAAAAAGAAAAAAAGAGGAGAAGAAGAAGGAATAATAAAGGAGAAGAAGAAGAATTCTTCTTCTTCTCCTCTATTCCTTCTTCTTCTCCTCTTTTTTTTCTTCTTTTTCATCTTCTTATTTATTTCTCCTGTTATTCCTCTCCTCTTCTTCTTATTCTCCTTTTTTCTCTCCTTCTTTTTCTTCTAAATATGAATATATACATAAATGACTTTGATCATACATAATTTTCAGATTCCTACACAATATGAACAAAATTACAACAGAAAAAAATCATAAAAATTCTATGAACAAAATTACAACAGAAAAAAATCATAAAAAATCTATGAACAAAATAAAAATTCTATGAACAAAATTACAACAGAAAAAAATCATAAAAATTTTATGAACAAAATTACAACAGAAAAAAATCATAAAAAATCTATGAACAAACTATACATCTAAATTAACTACAACTAAATTAACTATACATCTAAATTAACTATACATCCTAAATTACGCATCTAAATTAACTACACATCTAAATTAGGAAATTACACAACGGGCCGGGGCGGCGATCGATGAGGAGGGGACGGCGTCGGCGGCGAGGAGGCAGGGGGCACGGGGCGGCGACGGCGACGGCGAGGCACGGGCGACGGCGACGGCGCGGTCGGGGGCGACGGCACGGGCGGCGGATGGCGACGGTGAGGGGCACGGCGTCGGCGGCGAGGAGGCAGGGGGGCACGGGGCGGCGACGGCGACGACGCGGTCGGGGGCGACGGCAGGGGCGGCGGATGGCGTCGGGGCAGCATGGCGGCGTCGATGTGCTCGGCGTCGGCGGGGGCAACTGCGAGGGAAATGTGAAAATTTCCTAAGTCTTTGCTTATATAGCAAAGCCATTGGTCCCGGTTCATGGCACAAACCGGGACCAATGCCCCCATTTAGTCCCGGTTGGTGCCACCAACCGGGACCAAAGGCCACTTTTTGGCAGCCCAAAGGGCGGGAAGCGGCGGCCTTTGGTCCCGGTTGGTGGCACCAACCGGGACTAAAGGGGGCCTTTGGTCTCGGTTGGTGCCACCAACCGGGACCAAAGGCCTTGTGCTGCTGCGGCGTCGAAAGTTTAGTCCCACCTCGCTAGTTGAGAGGGGTGCGCAGTGGTTTATAAGCCCCACTGTCGCACCCCTCTCGAGCTCCTCTCCATTGCAGGCTTACGGGCCTAATTGTTGTTGGAAATATGCCCTAGAGGCAATGATAAATAAGTTATTATTATATTTCCTTGTTCATGATAATCGTTTATTATCCATGCTAGAATTGTATTGATAGGAAACTCAGATACATGTGTGGATACATAGACAACACCATGTCCCTAGTAAGCCTCTAGTTGACTAGCTCGTTGATCAATAGATGGTTACGGTTTCCTGACCATGGACATTGGATGTCGTTGATAACGGGATCACATCATTAGGAGAATGATGTGATGGACAAGACCCAATCCTAAGCCTAGCACAAAGATCGAGTAGTTCATATGCTAAAGCTTTTCTAATGTCAAGTATCATTTCCTTAGACCATGAGATTGTGCAACTCCCGGATACCGTAGGAGTGCTTTGGGTGTGCCAAACGTCACAACGTAACTGGGTGGCTATAAAGGTGCACTATGGGTATCTCCGAAAGTGTCTGTTGGGTTGGCACGAACCGAGACTTGGATTTGTCACTCCGTGTGACGGAGAGGTATCTCTGGGCCCACTCGGTATGACATCATCATAATGTGCACAATGTGATCAAGGAGTTGATCACGGGATGATGTGTTACGAAACGAGTAAAGAGACTTGCCGGTAACGAGATTGAACAAGGTATCGGGATACCGACGATCGAATCTCGGGCAAGTATCGTACCGATAGACAAAGGGAATTGTATACGGGATTGATTGAGTCCTTGACATCGTGGTTCATCCGATGAGATCATCGTGGAACATGTGGGAGCTAACATGGGTATCCAGATCCCGCTGTTGGTTATTGACCGGAGAATGTCTCGGTCATGTCTGCATGTCTCCCGAACCCGTAGGGTCTACACACTTAAGGTTCGATGACGCTAGGGTTATAAAGGAAGTTTGTATGTGGTTACCGAATGTTGTTCGGAGTCTCGGATGAGATCCCGGACTTCACGAGGAGTTCCGGAATGGTCCGGAGGTAAAGATTTATATATAGGAAATCATGTTTCGGCCATCGGGACAAGTTTCTGGGTCATCGGTATTGTACCGGGACCACCGGAAGGGTCCCGGGGGTCCACCGGGTGGGTCCACCTGCCCCGGGGGGCCACACGGGCTGTAGGGGGTGCACCTTGGCCTACATGGGCCAAGGGCACCAGCCCCAAGGGGCCCATGCGCCTAGGGTTTCCAAAGGGGAAGAGTCCCACTAGTGGAAGGAACCCCCTAGGTGCCTTGGGGGGGAGGGAAACCTCCCTTGGCCGCCGCCCCCCTAGGAGATTGGATCTCCTAGGGCCTGCGCCCCCCCTTAGGTCCTCCTATATATAGTGGGGGAAGGAGGGCTTTTTCATCCATGCCTTTGGTTGCCTCCTTCTCCCTTCTCCAACACCTTCTCGTCTCCCGCGGTGCTTGGCGAAGCCCTGCAGGATAGCCACGCTCCTCCACCACCACCACGCCGTTATGCTGCTGCTGGATGGAGTCTTCCTCAACCTCTCCCTCTCTCCTTGCTGGATCAAGGCGTGGGAGACATCGTCGGGCTGTACGTGTGTTGAACGCGGAGGTGCCGTCCGTTCGGCACTAGGATCTCCGGTGATTTGAATCACGACAAGTACGACTCCATCAACCCCGTTCACTTGAACGCTTCCGCTTAGCGATCTACAAGGGTATGTAGATGCACTCTCCTTCCCCTCGTTGCTGGTTTCTCCATAGATAGATCTTGGTGACACGTAGGAAAATTTTGAATTTCTGCTACGTTGCCCAACAGTGGCATCATGAGCTAGGTCTATGCGTAGTTTCTATGCACGAGTAGAACACAAAGTAGTTGTGGGCGTTGATTTTGTTCAATATGCTTGCCGTTACTAGTCTTATCTTGATTCGGCGGCATCGTGGGATAAAGCGGCCCGGACCAACCTTACACGTATGCTTACGTGAGACCGGTTCCACCGACTGACATGCACTAGTTGCATTAGGTGGCTGGCGGGTGTCTGTCTCTCCTACTTTAGTCGGATCGGATTCGATGAAAAGGGTCCTTATGAAGGGTAAATAGCAATTGGCATATCACGTTGTGGTTTTTGCGTAGGTAAGAAACGTTCCTGCTAGAAACCCATAGCAGCCATGTAAAACATGCAAACAACAATTAGAGGACGTCTAACTTGTTTTTGCAGGGTATGCTATGTGATGTGATATGGCCAAAGGATGTGATGTATGATATATGTGATGTATGAGATGATCATGTTCTTGTAATAGGAATCACGACTTGCATGTCGATAAATATGACAACCGGCAGGAGCCATAGGAGTTGTCTTTATTTATTTATGACCTGCGTGTCAACATAAACGTCATGTAATTACTTTACTTTATTGCTAACCGTTAGCTGTAGTAGTAGAAGTAATAGTTGACGAGACAACTTCATGAAGACACGATGATGGAGATCATGATGATGGAGATCATGGTGTCATGCCGGTGACAAGATGATCATGGAGCCCCAAGATGGAGATCAAAGGAGCTATATGATATTGGCCATATCATGTCACTATTATTTGATTGCATGTGATGTTTATCATGTTTATGCATCTTATTTGCTTAGAACGACGGTAGTAAATAAGATGATCCCTCTTTAAAATTTCAAGAAAGTGTTCCCCCTAACTGTGCACCGTTGCGACAGTTCGTTGTTTCGAAGCACCACGTGATGATCGGGTGTTAGATTCTTACGTTCACATACAACGGGTGTAAGACAGATTTACACATGCAAACACTTAGGTTGACTTGACGAGCCTAGCATGTGTACAGACATGGCCTCGGAACACAGAAGACCGAAAGGTCGAGCATGAGTCGTATGGTAGATACGATCATCATGAAGATGTTCACCGATGTTGACTAGTCCGTCTCACGTGATGATCGGACACGGCCTAGTTGACTCGGATCATGTAATCACTTAGATGACTAGAGGGGTGTCTATCTGAGTGGGAGTTCATAAGATGAACTTGTTTATCCTGAACATAGTCAAAAAGGATTTTGCAAATTATGTCGTAGCTCGCGCTTCAGTTCTACTGTTTAGATATGTTCCTAGAGAAATTTAGTTGAAAGTTGATAGTAGCAATTATGCGAACTAGGTCCGTAAATTGAGGATTGTCCTCATTGCTTCATAGAAGGCTTATGTTCTTAATGCACTGCTCAGTGTGCTGAACCTCGAACGTGGTCTGTGGATGTTGCGAACATCTGACATACACGTTTTGATAACTACGTGATAGTTCAGTTAAACGGTTTAGAGTTGAGGCACCGAAGACGTTTTGAAACGTCGCGGAACATATGAGATGTTTCGAGGGCTGAAATTGGGATTTCAGGCTCGTGCCCACGTCAAGAGGTATAAGACCTCCGACGATTATCTTAGCCTGCAAACTAAGGGAGAAAAGCTCAATTGTTGAGCTTGTGCTCAGATTGTCTGAGTACAACAATCATTTGAATCGAGTGGGAGTTGATCTTCCAGATGAGATAGTGATGTTTCTCCGAAGTCATTACCACCAAGCTTCTAGAGCTTCGTGATGAACTATAATATATCAGGGACATATATGATGATCCTTGAGATATTCGCGATGTTTGACACCACAAAGTAGAAATCAAGAAGGAGCATCAATTGTTGATGGTTGGTGAAACCACTAGTTTCAAGAAGGGCAAGGGCAAGAAGGGATACTTCATGAAACGGCAATTCAGCTGCTGCTCTAGTGAAGAAACCCAAGGTTGAACCCAAACCCGAGACTAAGTGCTTCTGTAATAAGGGGAACAGCCACTGGAGCAGAATTACCCTAGATACTTGGTAGATTAGAAGGCTGGCAAGGTCGATAGAAGTATATTGGATATACATTGTGTTGATGTGTACTTTACTAGTACTCCTAGTAGCACCAGGGTATTAGATACCGGTTCGGTTGCTAAGTGTTAGTAACTCGAAATAAAAGCTACGGAATGAACGGAGACTAGCTAAAGGTGAGCTGACGATATGTGTTGGAAGTGTTTCCAATGTTGATATGATCAAGCATCGCACGCTCCCTCTACCATCGAGATTGGTATTAAAACCTAAATAATTGTTATTTGGTGTTTGCGTTGAGCATAGACATGATTGGATTATGTCTATCGCAATACGATTATTCATTTAAGGAGAATAATGGTTACTCTGTTTATTTGAATAATACCTTCAATGGTCTTACGCCTAAAATGAATGGTTTATTGAATCTCGATCGTAGTGATACACATGTTCATGCCAAAATTTACAAGATAGTAATGATAATACCACCTACTTGTGGCACTGCCACGTAAGTCATATCGGTATAAAATGCATGAAGAAGCTCCATGTTGATGGATCTTTGGGCTCATTCGTTTTTGAAAAGTTTGAGACATGCGAACCATGTCTATTGGTGTATATGCATGAAGAAACTCCATGCAAATGGACCGTTTGGACTCACTTGATTTTGAATCACTTGAGACATACAAATCATACCACATGGGCAAGATGACTGAAAGCCTCGGTTTCAGTAAAATGGAACTAAAAAGCAACTTGTTGGAAGTAATACATTTTGATGTGTGCAGTCCAATGAGTGCTGAGGCGTGTAGTGGATATCGTTATGTTCTTACTTCACAGATCATTTGAGTAGATGTTGAGTATATTTACTTGATGAGTCACGAGTCTGAATTATTGAAAGGTTCAAGTAATTTCAGGGTGAAGTTGAAAGATCGTCGTGACAAGAGGATAAAGTATCTATGATATGATCATAGAGATGAATATCTGAATTACGAGTTTGGCACAGAGTTAAGACATTGTGGAAATTGTTTCACAACTGATACAGCCTGGAACACCATAGTGTGATGGTGTGTCCGAACATCATAACTGCACCCTATTGGATATGATGCATACCATAATGTCTCTTATCGAATTACCACAATAGTTTATGGGTTAGGCACTAGAGACAATCACATTCACTTTAAATAGGGCACCACGTAATTCCGATGAGATGACATCGTATGAACTATGGTTTAGAGAAACCTAAGCTGTCATTTCTTAAAAGTTTGGGGCAGCGACACTTATGTGAAAAAGTTTCAGGTTGATAAGCTCGAACCCAAAGCGGATAAATGCATCTTCATAGGACACCCAAAACAGTTGGGTATACCTCCTGTCTCAGATCCGAAAGCAATAAGGGATTGTTTCTAGAATCGGGTCCTTTCTCGAGGAAAAGTTTCTCTCGAAAGAATTGAGTGGGAGGATGGTGGAGACTTGATGAGGTTATTGAACCGTCTCTTCAACTAGTGTGTGGAAGGGCACAGGAAGTTGTTCCTGTGGCACCTACACCAATTGAAGTGGAAGCTTATGATAGTGATTATGAAACTTCAGATCAAGTCACTACCAAACCTCGTGGGATGA
The DNA here is from genome assembly GCF_018294505.1 of Triticum aestivum. Taxonomy (NCBI): domain Eukaryota; kingdom Viridiplantae; phylum Streptophyta; class Magnoliopsida; order Poales; family Poaceae; genus Triticum; species Triticum aestivum. Next base: position 13,680,687 of record NC_057794.1, read on the forward strand.
CAAGGATGCGTACTACTTCAGAGTGGTATGTAATCCTGTCTTATAAGTCATGTTGCTAGACAACAATGAACCTACGAGCTATGGAGAAGCGATGGTGGGCCTGGATTCCGATAAATGACTCGAGGCCATATAATCCAAGAGAGGATCCATGTATGAAAACAAAGTGTAGAGTTTGGAAAAACTACTTGATGGTCGTAAGGCTGTTAGGTACATATGGATTTTAAAAGGAAGACGGACAATGATGGTAAGTATCACCGTTAAGAAAGCTCGACTTGTCGTTAAGATGTTTTCCGACAAGTTCAAGGAGTTGACTACGATGAGACTTTCTCACCCGTAGCGATGCTAAGAGTCTGTTGGAATTATGTTAGCGATTACTGCATTATTTATGAAATCTTGCAGATAGGATGTCAAAACATTGTTTCCTCGACGTTTTTTTGAGGAAAGGTTGTATGTGATACAACCGGAAGGTTTTGTCAATCCTGAAAGATGCTAATAAGTATGCAAAGCTCCAGCAATCCTTCTAAGGACTGGAGTAAGCATCTCGGAGTTGGAATGTACACTTTGATGAGATGATCAAAGATTTTGGGTGTATACAAAGTTTATGAGAAACTTGTATTTCCAAAGAAGTGAGTGGGAGCACTATAGAATTTCTGATTAGTATATGTTGTTGACATATTGTTGATCAGAAATGACGTAGAATTTCTGGAAAGCATATAGGGTTATTTTGAAAGTGTTTTTCAATGGAAAGCCTGGATTAAGCTACTTGAACATTGAGCATCAAGATCTATAAGGATAGATCAGAACGCTTAATGGTACTTTCAAATGAGCACATACCTTGACATGATCTTGAAGGTGTTCAAGATGGATCAGTCAAAGAAGGAGTTCTTGCCTAAGTTGTAAGGTGTGAAGTTAAGACTTAAAGCTCGACCACGGAAGAATAGAGAGAAAGGACGAAGGTCGTCCCCTATGCTTAAGACATAGGCTCTATAGTATGCTATGCTGTGTACCGCACCTGAAATGTGCCTTGCCATGAGTCAGTCAAGGGGTACAAGAGTGATCCAAGAATGGATCACAGGACAACGGTCAAAGTTATCCTTAGTAACTAGTGGACTAAGGAATTTTCTCGATTATGGAGGTGGTAAAAGAGTTCGTCGTAAAGGGTTACGTCGATGCAAGCTTAACACCTATCTGGATAGCTCTGAGTAGAGATACCGGATACGTATAATGGAGCAACAATTTAGTATAGCTCCAAGTAGAACAGTTATTTGGAATAGTTCCAAATAGAGCGTGGTAGCTGCATCTAGGAGATGACATAGAGATTTGTAAAGCACACACGGATCTGAAAGGTTCAGACCCGTTGACTATAACCTCTCTCACAAGCATAACATGATCAAACCCAGAACTCATGTGAGTGTTAATCACATGGCAATGTGAACTAGATTATTGACTCTAGTGCAAGTGGGAGACTGTTGGAAATATGCCCTAGAGGCAATAATAAATAAGTTATTATTATATTTCCTTGTTCATGATAATCGTTTATTATCCATGCTAGAATTGTATTGATAGGAAACTCAGATACATGTGTGGATACATAGACAACACCATGTCCCTAGTAAGCCTCTAGTTGACTAGCTCGTTGATCAATAGATGGTTACGGTTTCCTGACCATGGACATTGGATGTCGTTGATAACGGGATCACATCATTAGGAGAATGATGTGATGGACAAGACCCAATCCTAAGCCTAGCACAAAGATCGAGTAGTTCATATGCTAAAGCTTTTCTAATGTCAAGTATCATTTCCTTAGACCATGAGATTGTGCAACTCCCGGATACCGTAGGAGTGCTTTGGGTGTGCCAAACGTCACAACGTAACTGGGTGGCTATAAAGGTGCACTACGGGTATCTCCGAAAGTGTCTGTTGGGTTGGCACGAATTGAGACTGGGATTTGTCACTCCGTGTGACGGAGAGGTGTCTCTGGGCCCACTCGGTAGGACATCATCATAATGTGCACAATGTGATCAAGGAGTTGATCACGGGATGATGTGTTACGAAACGAGTAAAGAGACTTGCCGGTAACGAGATTGAACAAGGTATCGGGATACCGACGATCGAATCTCGGGCAAGTATCGTACCGATAGACAAAGGGAATTGTATACGGGATTGATTGAGTCCTTGACATCGTGGTTCATCCGATGAGATCATCGTGGAACATGTGGGAGCTAACATGGGTATCCGATCCCGCTGTTGGTTATTGACCGGAGAACGTCTCGGTCATGTCTGCATGTCTCCCGAACCCGTAGGGTCTACACACTTAAGGTTCGATGACGCTAGGGTTATAAAGGAAGTTTGTATGTGGTTACCGAATGTTGTTCGGAGTCCCGGATGAGATCCCGGACGTCACGAGGAGTTCCGGAATGGTTCGAAGGTAAAGATTTATATATAGGAAATCCTGTTTCGGCCATCGGGACAAGTTTCGGGGTCATCGGTATTGTACCGGGACCATCGGAAGGGTCCCGGGGGTCCACCGGGTGGGTCCACCTGCCCCGAGGGGCCACATGGGCTGTAGGGGGTGCGCCTTGGCCTACATGGGCCAAGGGCACCAGCCCCAAGGGGCCCATGCGCCTAGGGTTTCCAAAGGGGAAGAGTCCCACTAGTGGAAGGCACCCCCTAGGTGCCTTGGGGGGGGGGGGAGGGAAACCTCCCTTGGCCGCCGCCCCCCTAGGAGATTGGATCTCCTAGGACCGGCGCCCCCCCCCTTAGGTCCTCCTATATATAGTGGGGGAAGGAGGGCTTTTTCATCCATGCCTTTGGTTGCCTCCTTCTCCTTTCTCCAACACCTTCTCGTCTCCCGCGGTGCTTGGCGAAGCCCTGCAGGATAGCCACGCTCCTCCACCACCACCACGCCGTTGTGCTGCTGCTGGATGGAGTCTTCCTCAACCTCTCCCTCTCTCCTTGCTGGATCAAGGCGTGGGAGACATCGTCGGGCTGTACGTGTGTTGAACGCGGAGGTGCCGTCCGTTCGGCACTAGGATCTCCGGTGATTTGAATCACGACGAGTACGACTCCATCAACCCCGTTCACTTGAACGCTTCCGCTTAGCGGTCTACAAGGGTATGTAGATGCACTCTCCTTCCCATCGTTGCTGGTTTCTCCATAGATAGATCTTGGTGACACGTAGGAAAATTTTGAATTTCTGCTACGTTCCCCAACAATTGTCACTGCTATGCCTGTGGGCCAACTGGGCCTCCTGCGGGCCTGAATCCTGGCCCATGGATGGGTTTCTAGTCGTATTCTGGCCGTGGAGGCCCAGTAGGTGGCATTTTTTTCTTTTTTTCTATTTATTTTTTCGTTTATACTTAGAACTAAATACTTATAGTTTTTTAGTGATTTCTTTTTTTTAGGTCACAAAAATTATAAACTTTCTGTTAGTGCCATTAGTTTTCAAATTAGAATAGTTAAAATTTGAATTCTTTGAAATTTGTGTGAATCTCAAGTTTGTGATTAAAATTACTAGTGCCATTAGTTTTCAAATTAGAATAGTTAAAATTTGAATTCTTTGAAATTTGTGTGAATCTCAAGTTTGTGATTAACTTTACTAGCGCCATTAGTTTTTCGTTTCTACTTAGAACTAAATACTTATAGTTTTTTAGTGATTTCTTTTTTCTTTTAGGTCACAAAAATTATAAACTTTCTGTTAGTGCCATTAGCTTTAAAATTTAAATTATTTAAAATTTGTGTGAATCACTAGTTTATGAATCACTAGTTTACTAAATTTGTGTGAAAACACTTTGTGTATTATATTTACTATGTACAATCTTTCTGCACAGAGATACCAAAAATTATAAACTTTCTGTTAGTGATTCTAGTTTTCAAATTAGAATAGTTAAAATTTGAATTCTTTGAAATTTGTGTGAATCTCAAGTTTGTGATTAAAATTACTAAAAAAATGAACATAGATGCGCCTATAGAGAAAATTCAACCTAAATTCATAATCAATTTCCATGAATTTCAAAGAAATTCATTATGAATTTAGGTCAAATTTCCTGTATAGGGGCATCTATTTTCATTTTGAGAGGAGCTCAACAATGCATAGAGGGACGGGCTTATAAATCAGTGTGGGCGTCCTTCGGTTGGCGAGGTGGGACTAAACTGTGAATCGCAACGAGGACCGACCATTTAGTTCCGGTTCGTGGCATGAACCGGGACTAAAGGAGAGCCTTTCGTCCCGGTTCAGGCCACCAACCGGGACCAATGGTGGTGGGCCAGGAGCCAGGCCCATTGGTCCCGGTTCGTCCCACCAACCGGGACCAATAGGTCCAGACGAACCGGGACCAATGGCCCACGTGGCCCGGCCGGCCCCCTGGGCTCATGAACCGGGACCAATGCCCCCATTGGTCCCGGTTCTAGATTGAACCGGGACTAATGGGCTGACCCGGCCTGGACCATAGCCCCCTTTTCTACTAGTGTATGATTTTTATTTTTATTTGTTATTTTTCATTTTATTAACAATATAAAATATTTTTTTAAAATGTAAGAAGAAATAATATCAAAAAATGAAGAAAGCAGGGAAATGAACCGGAAGTTGTAAAATTGATTTGCCAAACAAATAAAGAAAGAAAAAACGGGCTGATTTTACTAGCCTATGAGAAACGGACTGCTGAGCTTACAACAAGAAAGAAAAAGCAACTACCGATCCAGCCAAAGCAGAGGCAAACATGGTCGCGGCCACATGCCCGTGGCTCCAATCGGCCTAATCCAGCCCGAAGCCGGCTCTGGTTCCTCCTTTGTTGCACTATGGACAACTCTCCTTGGCGAAATCCAAGGTGAATTCCCTCGTTCTCCAAACGTTGGGCTTCCTTAAGGACATCATTCCGTTTTTCAGCTTCAATGTTCTGTTGAACTTGGCGAGCTGTTCACTACACTTCTCGATCTCCGTTTTTCGTGCTTCCTCGTTCACCGGAGTAACCGGGTCTGCGAGGAGCTCGCTGAGTGCGCCAAAGTTTCATCTGTCGGCTCCTTCGGCCGCTATTGCTCCTCCGCCGGTTACCACCACGGTGTTAGCTCCCTGACCCGGCGTTCAAAACCCGGGTTCTGGCTTGAGGATGCGTCCGGCGAGGTTGTGATCAAGTTTCCTTGGGCATCGTAACGAGGCTGGGCTTGTTGATCTCCTGCCATGTTAGACAGCTGCGTGACTAGGTGGCACGTAAGAGACCGGGTACTCTTCCTTATCTAAATATCCACCGAACTTCTCGTCGAAAAGCCGGAGTACGGACTCGGTTTCGTCAAGGTCGTTATCACCAAGCGACCATTCGCCGTCCGAGAGGACGAGCGTGGCACCTCCTGAGACGGAGTCGGTCACGGTTTCCGGCTCCTGCATGGCTTCACCGATGAAGCCGACGAAGGCGTCAACCTTGCCAAAGGGGACCCGGATTCCCGACTCGATGGAGTCGGTGGCGATTTTCGGCCCCTGCATGGTCCCAGCTTTGAGGTGGAGAAGTTTGATGGGACTGAAAGCTTTAGGTTATAGAAGACAAGGGTGAAAGATTTCAGGTGGAGAAGTTCAACGGGGGTGAAAGCTTTGGATTATGGCAGACAAGGGTGAAAAATTTGTTGGCACAATAGGGATGCTTGATGGCATTGTTGCGGGGAGTCAAGCCAGCTAAGATGGAGGCCGAGGACTGGGAGGAGTTATAGATGAAAGCAGCCAGGACTATATTGTTGTGTCTACCGGACAAGGTTATTTATCATGTGATGGATGAGAATTCGCCGAAGAAGACCTGGGAGAAGCTTGAAAGTCAATTTATGTCCAAGACTACGACGACCATGGTGTATCTGAAGCAAAAATTGTATGGGATAAAGATGCGGGAGGGGTTAGATCTTGTGAAGTACATGAACACCTTTAACCAAGTCATGAATGACCTAGCATACTTGGGTGCGACGGTTGATGACGAGGATAGGGCAATTCTGCTTCTTTGTTCATTGCCATCACCCTATGACCATTTGATCACTACTTTGACACACGGCAAGGAGACCATCAAGAATGAGGATATTACTGCGGCATTGCTATCTTATAATATGAGAATGAAGAACGTAGTGGAAGTCTCTCATGGTGAAGGTTTGCTAGTCAAGGGTGAAGAGTGGCGGAAGGGATATAAGGCAGGGAAGAACAAGAAAAAGAAAGAGAAAAATACAATGTCACAAGTGTAAGCAGTGGGCACATATGAGAAAGACTGTCCAGATCTCAATAGTGGTGATTACTCAGACATCAGTAGTGATGTCCCCGTAGTGTCAGACAAATGGTCAACCAAAGGTGAAGCATGAATGTTGGATTCAGCTTAATCTTTTCATGCGACACCCAACAGGGAGTAGTCCTCTTCGTACAAGTCCGATGAGTTTGGTTTAACTTATGTGGGCGGTGACACGGGTTATCGTGTTGCTGGAGTAGGTGCCATCAAAAGTAAGATGTTTGACGAAGTTGAGCGAGCAGATGCTTCGAGGAGTCGGGCATTTGTCGGGTCTAAGGAGAAATCTAATTTCGCTTGGAGTTCTTCATGATGGTGGTATGGTATTCCATTGTGATCGGGATAAGAAGACCATGAGAATCATGGAAGATGAGGTGACCATGATAATTGGAGGAAGGACGGTTTCACATCTTTACAAGTTGCAAGGGAGCACTATTGCAGGTGGAGTCACAGAGACTGGAGTTGCGGGAGTAGCAGCGGGATCCCACGGTGGCGGCGGGTCTGGGGCGGACTCGTTGAGTAGCTCTTGTTAAGCTACAAAGAAGACAACACAAGTCCGGAGTACATGAAAGTTTGATGCATGAACAAATTCAAGAAGGTGGAGTTTGTTGAGTTTGTGTCGAATATTTTGTACGAGTTGGGTTACGTTTGGACTTGGTATTCTAGTGTTGCGTAGTGTCGGAATCAGACACATTGTACCTTGGCATCTTATATATGAGAAGGCACCCCATATTGTAATTCATAATGGCTAGATAGCGATAGGCACGCAAGGGAGAGTCGGTGGCTTGTGCCGGCACCCGGGTGGCCGCTATTGTTGCGGTATCTCACGGAGGAGCACCTGTAGTCATTGTCCTGGGGAGTAGGTAAGTTTGTCGAACCTCGTTCACATACCTTAGTGTCGTTATCGTGTTGTGATTGTTTGTTCCTGGATCGATCGCGTACCTTGGATTAATTCTAACAGCTATTGCCTAGATGTGCTTGCACTACCGCATGGTAGATAGCTCTCGCCTCGTTCGAAACGTCAATGTCCAAGTCTCTCCAAGGCCTCTGTTGGTCCGTTCTTTGCAACCAAAGCCAACGAGCCTCAAGAGCATGATTGAGCCACGGTAAAGTTTGGAATTCCTAACCCGCCGGCCCACTTTGATGTGCAGACCTGCTCCGAGGCCTAAGGAAATTACCAAAACCATTCAAGTTGTTCCTTCGGAGCTGTATGAGGACATTCCTCTCTAACATCCTATGTATGTTCTGCTGTTGCTTGTTCTTCTGGCTCAGATCAACCTTATTCTTGTGGTAAGCCTACACATCCTTGATGCTTCAGATGTAACAATGGTTTTGGTCCATTCTTGGTTGGTACAGCCGTACCAGTGGCAATCAAGCTCTGAGCCTCTGACCCATGGCTGTAGGGGCTATTTATAGTGTTTTGGTCATGCTATGTATGTATTATTTACTATTTAGATATCATCATTTTTATGTAGATAGGATGAGGGTGTATCATCATTTTGTCACATTTTAGATATCAACAAATGTTCACGCACAGGACAAGGTGGTGTTTTGGTCATGCTATGTATGTATTATTCACTATTTAGATATCATCATGTAAACCACCCCCTGGCACCACCACCACCACCACCAACCCACCCACCCACCTTGTCCTGTGCGTGTCTTTTGGCCTACATCAAGCAGCCAGTCTACTCGGCACTCGTAGTTCTAGGACAATGCAGATAAACAAGGAAATAATGCCAGCCCTCAAGTCATTGTTTGACCGTAGGGAACAAAGCGCACTGGAGGCCCTCAAGTCATACTTTGGAGTGTAGCGTCAGTCATGTGCTCTTCCGCATCTCCAGGTCATTGGGAAGATAGATTACATGTGCTACACCGATCGACGAGTAGTAAAAACACAAGAGCAGACAATTGACAGCCATGTGCTCCGATGTAAGAGCCACCAGATCACCACCAAGAAACAAGACAAACGGAGGAGGCTTAGTCTTCATCATACCATTCACTACGTCTTTAACTAATGGAGTAGGCTTGGCTGCATTTCTTGCAGGTTTGTATACTTAATAAGGGTGTACCCGGACAGAAGTAGAGCGCAACACAACTAGCCCCATCCATACATTGAGTATCTCCTAAGAAGAGAGAGTGCAATGGAGAGTGCTGACCCGATGTTGGCCATGGCGTTGAGCACCGGAGTTGCACCTCCTAGCTCGTCAAATGCTCTGGCTGTTGCTCTTTGGGATTCCCAGCAGTTGGAGATGATGCTGTCAGGCAGCAATGATTTGCCTGCCGCAGCTGGCCGGGAAAGGAAGCGGGCGCCTATAAATCCCCTGCTGTTGGCAGCGGCGTCCTTTGGCTCCTGGACGGCACTGAATTATCTTTTCAGCAAGGAAGACCAAAAAGCAGCACCAATGATCCAGCCTACTCAGGTATTTCTTGACTTGTTAATGGGATACCCTGCAAGATGCAGCACTACAGGAAGACTGACGGTGCCTCAAGCTTCTCAAGATGTAGAAAATATGGTTGATCAGCCTGCTTCACCCATGGCTGCTCTGCTTCTCAACGGCGTCACTGCCAAGGGAGACACGGCACTACATGCGGTTGCGAGCAACGGTGACAGCAAGAATTTCTTGAGGTGTGCAACCATCATCTACAAGAGAGACCAAGACCTCCTGTTTGCAGTGAATAAAAAGGGTGAGACGCCCTTGCATTTCGCCGCCAGAGCCGGTAAATCCCAAATGATCTCTTGTCTTGTTGACCTTGCTGAAAGTTGCAAGAGGTCGCACGAGCTCCTGAGAAAGGAGAATGTGTTTCAGGAGACGGCCTTGCATGATGCTGTCCGCATTGGAAATGAGGATATTGTGGAGCGTCTATTGAAGGCTGATCCAGACTTGGCTAATTATCCTAAAGAAGGCATTTCGTCGTTGTACCTCGCAATTTCACTGGAAAGATATACTATCGCACAGACCCTACATGATAAGAGCAATGGAAATCTCTCTTATATTGGGCCAGATGGGCAAAATGCGCTACATGCTGCGATTTTTCGAGCCTCAGGTATTAATTTTACATTTTCAGAGTTCAGTACTCCAATACCAATGCAATGTAGATACACAAAGTATTTCAAGCTTAAATCCATTAGCTGCCTACCAATATAGTATACATTTTTGTTTTATGAGCACATGTTTATTATATACCTTATTATGTGAGGGATCGTACAAGACATCCTGATAATTTTGCTACAGAGGTAAGATAGAAGTGAGACTAAACCTACGAAGTTTGTTCAACATAGCCTAAGGGGTAATTTTGTCATCAACGCAATACCTTATAAAGTCATACAACAGTAAGACTAAAGCCATCGTCTAGGCAACATCTGTAGCTACTCCTATCCAGTTGATGTAGTGATGCTGATAGTCTGGGCCTAATACCAAACAGACCTTGCTGAAAAACCTAACATCTAAGACCTGAGAGCATCTCCACTCGTTCGGCCCGCCAGCGCATGGGCCGGCGCTATTTCGGGTGCCCCCCGGCGCTTTTGAGGCTCTGGAGGCGATCTAGCTTCCAGCCACGCCCCCAGGCGCCGCCCCCAAGTCGCGGCAAATTCAAACTTGGTCACTCCCGCTCCCAAAAAAACGCCACAAGTCCGGCGATCAGCGGCCCAGTTCGGCGATCACCTCGCCACAGTTCGACGATCAAATAAAAAGTTCGGCGTACAAAAAAAAAGAAAGGACGCGTTGGGCAACGCGTCAAACGGCGGGGTCGGCCTCCGACGTCGGCGGAGTCGGCGTGCGCGGACTTGGCGGCATCGGAGCGGCTTCTGTGCTGGGCGGTGTCGGCGCGACTTCTGTGCTGCTGGGCATCATGGAGGCATCATCGCTCGGGCTTGGCGGCGGCGTCGACGGCAGCTGGTTCAGGATGAGGCCGCGCTCCGCCAGGTACCTTGCCTTGAGCTGCTCGTCGTTGCTCTGGAGCATGTCCGCCCCGCCCATCAGGAAAGCCATGTCGGTGTTCCTCTTCATCGCGGCGACGTTGGTCCGGAGTAGGTCGAGCTTGACGACGCTGTTCGTCATCAACGCCGACCACCATGCCTCGGTCTTCTCGTCACGCAGGGCGGCCCGGGCCTTTGCGTCGGCGAGGCAATGCTCAATGGACTCTTGCACTCACGGGGTGGCCAAGTCGGCATGCTTCCCCTTCTTGGCCCCTTTGTTGCCTTCCGGGCGCCCGTTGCCCGCGCCCGACGTCGGCGCGTCCGGCTTGTAGGTCTCCTTGGCCTTGGCGAGGGTGCGCCGGGTATCCGCCCACTTCTCGCACTTGTCGATACGCTTGAAGACGTAGAGGTACTTGAAACCTTGGTCGATGCTGTCCTGGCGACACATGGCAAACATCCGCGGCAGCTGTGCCGAGGAACAAACAGTTGGCGGGCGCGCACACGGCGAAAAAAATGGGAGACCGGCATGCCATACCTGATCCTCCATGCTGGCACCGTTCTCCGGGCAAGCCGCGATCTCATCGACAATCACATGCCATTTGTTGCACGCCGTTTGGATGAGCCCCCAATGGTTCGCCATTGCCTTCGACCCGCGCTGCATGTAGACGCCTTTGAAGTAGGGGTCGACGAGCTTGCGCTCGTCAAACTTGGCCTTAATGCGCTCCCAATACGTGTCGATGCTCTGGTTTGTGCCGGTGATCGGGTCGAGGCAGACGACTTTTCACGCTTCGGCGAGACACTCCTGCTCCTTGGACGCCCACTTGATGCGCGGCTCATCGGTCCTGGCCGCCCCCTTCTTCTTATGTTTCCTCACCGGAGTAGGCGCCGGCTCCTCCTCCTCCTCCTCCTCCTCTATCTCCTCGCCGTAGTTGAGCTCGCCGTCCATGTCACCGTTGAGGTCCATTGTGTCGTCCTGGGCAGTGAACCCAGGGGACGCAGCAGCGGCGACCGAGATGATGTCGTCCATGTCGGCCTCGGTCGCGTCGGTGTCGCCGAGATGCGACATGGAGGCTTGTGAGAAGGGCAGCGCGCCACGGTGGAGAGGGGGCGTATGGGAGGATGCATAGGCCGGCGGTGAGTAGGTGTACGGAGGGTACTGCACGCCGGCGTAGGCGGGCGAGGGCGTGCGCTAGGCCGGGTGACCATGGGGAAAGGTGATGTTGGGGTTGAACCCGTCGTGCGCGTCACCGTCGGTGTAGCCCGGCGACGGCGTGCAGCCCCAGGGTTGCGGCGACGACGAGAAGCCAGCCGGAGAACCGGCGCTTTGCTGGCTCCAGGGGGCGTACGGGGCGTGGCCGCCGGGTGGATTCATCATCCCCGTGCGAGCCGCCTCGGCTTGTTCGGTCGAGCACTCCGCATCCGCCACCGCCGCAGCCGCGAGCGCCGCACTGTCCCGGGCCTTCTTGGCATTGGCCCTATTCCGCCGGTCGGTGATGACAGCCTCCCAGTGCTGAACTTCCGCCCTCCAGTCGGCGTTGGCCCGGGGGCTTGGACGGCGGCGCCCTCGGCTTCCTCTACTTCAGCTGGGCGACGACCACGTACTTCTTCGGCGGCATGGCGGCTGGCTGGCAGGGGAGGAGGAGGAGATTGGCGGGAGAAATGGAGAATGAGAGGGAACCCAAGGGGGGATGCGGGAGGAAACGGCGGGAAAAGGCCCTCCTCTCGCCGACAGGGCGGCCCCACGCCCCTTTTCGCTTTTGCCGGCACCCCCAGGCGGCCCCCGGGCGCTTGGGTTCGGCTCGGGTGCGCCGGCTGTTATTTTGGCCTAAACCAGCGCTAAATGAGATCCTGGGGGTGCGACTGGGCCAATTTTCGCCCGCCGGCGCTACAAAATTGCCTAGGGGGCCTGTTGGGGGCGCGGCTGGAGATGCTCTGAGGTCCCAACCAGGACGCCTGCCGGGTATGGGGCACCCACCGGTCCGGCACACTCCTCAACCAGGACGCCTGCCGGGTATGAGGCCGCCGCATCCACCTGCCACCAATCCATCTTCAGTGTTGTACTGCCGCATCTACCTTGCCCGATCTAGCTGCCGTCGACGCCACCATGATGCCAGACAACGCCACCATCATGCGCTCGTCCATCATCACACGCCCACCGGCAAGACCCCGCTGCTCCATGCTGCTGAGACCCGTTGTTGTCAACGTGCCAGATGCCACACCGCTCCTCCGACGCGAAACACCACCTGCTGCCACTGGTCCCATCCCCTCTGCCTGCAGTTCCTCAAACCGTGTGGGGCCTCCAAAAAGGGTACGACACACGCAGTGTCGCCGCCGCCCAATCTAAGGAGATTTAGGGTTTTCACCCGGGTATGGGGTCGGGGTGGAGGGCAGGGACCTCGATGGCGCCTGCAAGTAGGAGAACGGCAACCCTGGTCGTGGCCACCATCGGGATGAACGAGTCATCCAGAGTTTCGTCCGGTCCGATGTCACCTCTACCAGCCCCCGCGAACGCACCAAGGCCTACGACCGCGATCGTAAGCCACCAAGTGCAGCGGGAGAGAGCCTGCAACACGGAGGAGATCCACTGGCGACTCACCGCCCACGCGGTCAAGACGCCGTCCATCCACCCCCCCCCCCCCCTCGTGAACGTCACCATCCGAGGGCGCTTAACGGGGCCGCCGCCCCTGGTCCAGGTTCCTCCACGAAGGCCGGAGTGGCGAGATCCACCGTGAGCGACGAGATCCGGCACCGTGCAGCCGACGCCATCGCCCAAGCCCGCCGTCGACCGATCCCACCGCAGCAGGGAGCCCGCACGCTGTCGGGAGTCCCACACCCATGGATCTGGGCACCCGTGCACTGCCGCGAGTCCGCCGCCTCCGGGATCCACCACACCGTCGGGAGGGCCGCACCCCGCGGATCAGGAAGCCCGCGCCGCCGCGGATCCGGAAACGGGAGGAGAGACGCCGACCATCGGCAGCGGCGGAGGGGGAGAAGGGCGCTGAAGGGACTAGGCGGCGGCGGTGGCGGAGCCCTCCCGAGTCGCCCGCGGGGGAGGCGACGCGAGAGGGACGAGAGGGACTCTGTGTGGTATGAACGAACAAAGATGAAATGACAACCTAAGGGGTAATATGACACCAGTTGTTAATGGAACCTGGCCGAAGCTTATCTGAAAAGGAAGTGAATTTTTCAAACTCTTTTCTTGTCGATTATCTTATGGTCATCATGTTGCTTCACTTACCTTGGATAATCAAACAAAATATCACATTTTCAGGGATCACAGAGAATCTGTTGAACTGGAATAGTAGCCTTACCACTCATGGGGACAGAGATGGCAGTGCACCTCTTCACTTTTCATCTGTTTTCCGGCGTTCTGATAGATTCAGACAATTATTAGAAGCTAACCCAGCACCGGTGTATCAAGCAGACAACAATGGATCGTTCCCCATACATGTCGCTGCCTCTTTAGGTGCGAAAAATGTCCTAAACGTTATACTTGAGAAGTTTCCTAGCAGTGCCGGCTTGCGCAATGCTCAAGGACGGACGTTCTTTCATTTCGCCGTTGAGAAAAGAAGACTCAACATAGTCTCCTTTGTTTGTCAAACCCCATCTTTAAATTGGATTTTGAATATGCGAGACGATGATGGGAACACTGCACTGCATTTTGCTGTCCAGTCTGGGATGCTTAGTAGTTTCTGTTCTCTATGTGGTAATATGGAAGTGGACTTAAGTTTAGCAAACAACAACAAGCAGACTCCTCTTGATTTATCCAGAATCTTGTTTCGTCGTGGAGTAAATCACATTTGGGTAATATATTCTCGCCCTTATTAATTTTAAAGCCTTGGCCCCCAGGTGCAATAAAATAAGTAATGGCCAGACTCTCCTTATGGTACTCATATTTTTGTTTGTTTTTTTTAGAACAGTGACCGCATGGTATACGAAGCACTCTACTTGGTTGGCGCTAAACATAGTTGTGTTCGCTTCGATCAGTTTGTAGAAAAGTATAGTCCCTGGTTAAAACCAGAGGATGAGGTCAAAGAAGCAGAGAAGATGAAAGATTCTAGCCAAATGCTAGGCGTTGGTTCAGTTTTAATAGCCACCATTGCATTTGGTGCAACCTTTGCTGTTCCTGGAGGGTTCATAGCAGACGATCGTACCAACAGAGGCACACCAACACTTGCTGGGAGGTATACCTTTGATGCATTCATGATGGCGAATGCAATAGCTTTTATTTGCTCCTTGATATCTACCATGAGTCTCATGTACTCTCGAAATTCCTTGGTTAACTTGCTGACCGCCAATTCAACTTCGCAATAGCAATGTTTTTCATGTCAAGCTCGGTCACAAGCTTGTCTGTTGCTTTTGCACTGGGTGCGTATATGGTGCTAGCTCCGGTTGCTCATGCCACCGCCATTGTTATCTGTTTGCTTAGTCCTCTCGTGGTGCTATATAAAAAATTTGAATCCTCACTGAAGGTGGGTATTCTTGCAAGACCGATATGTGTTCGGATGGGACCAATTCAGGCATTAAAGTGCTTGGCATACATGATTGTTGGCCAATTGTTCGCTGAACTTTGGCCCTTCATACTTATCTTCGGTTGGGCCGCAGTTGCACAGAAGCTCCAGAACCACTAATGACTAGAAGCATCAAATATGTGATGAGCCAGAACAAAATGAAGTGGGTCCATTAACCTGTGGGACTAATCGTTCATCAGCATATGTTTGTTCAGACACATATATGTTTCGGAAGTTTTGGTGCTTGTTGTTCCCGGTTTGTAACTTCCTTTCTTCAGAGTACTTGTGCTTGTATTAAGTAGACAGTGTTTAGCATATTTTTCTTAAGACTATACAAAGAATGGACGGTTTAATTTGCACGGTGTAGTATCATATACTAACTCTGTCCGGAGTCGCTCAAACGGATGTATCTAGCACTATTTATTCCAGACGAAGGGAATATCAGTTAATAAGGCTGATTTTAAGACGTTGAATTTTTTACTCGAGTTGTTACGTCGATGTTACTAATTAGCAGTGTGTAGCTAACTATATCTCACGGCTGAGAAGTGTTGTATGCAGTTGTGAGTTCTGATTGTGAAGAAAACCACGAATAGTCGGGTTTTTCTTTTTTGAAAGAACCGGTGTACCACCGGCATTCATATATAAAGCAGGGAGAAGATGGCAAATGCGTTCATGATCAATTGATCATGGTGGGTTACAAGAGTTGGGTGTGTGCACCCTGAATGACAATATTAGTACTACCACTAGCCTGGCTCTCCTAGTGGTGTCTCGAGGCATTTCGCCCCCACTAGCTTCGAGCAGTCGGTATCTCTCCTAACAGCTGCGATCACACTGCTGATCTCGTTTGTTGTATGCCTGAAGGTGCGATTGTTGCGTTCCATCCAGATGTGCCATGTAGTCAGGAAGATCATAATCTTGAGCTTGTCTCGTAGGTTGGGTCTTGCCTGCTGAATGAGGTTGCGCACTCGTCGAGCAGAGATGGTGGTGTGATCGGTAGCTGAGGTGAGGAGTGTGAGCATTCGCCAACCCGGCCATGCTGAAATACGTTGCCAAATTTCTCTGTACATCGGACATTCCCAGAAGAGATGAACTGAGGTCTCCAAGTTTCTGTATCCATTTTCCCATCCTCTGCGTTGAAGTCTGTCATTGCACTAGAGGCGGTTTTGCAACAATAACCAGAAGAAGACTGTGATTTTTCCAGGGGCCGATATTTTCCATATCAATTGCTTGTCACCTGTCTTTGGTAGATCACTGAACTGTGCATTGTAGGCAGATTTTGCACTGTAGGTTCCGGAGCTATGCAGGCGCCAAAATATCTTGTCTTCGGTCTGGTGTTGCAGCGTCACGTTTGCTGCCCGTAGAGCTCTCCATAGGATGAGGAAGTTTTGTACAAAATCATCGTTTGAATGTTGTCTTAGGTCCCGAACCCAGGTGTCATTTGCGAGCGCTTCTGCCACACGTCTGTTGTTTCCCCTCGAGCGCTTGAACAGGTCTGGGAATAGGGTGGCGAGGCTCGGTCAGGTGAGCCATGGTGACCACCAGAAAGAGGCCAGCTGCCATTCCCAAGGGTGACCGTGGCTGCGCTGTCAAAGAGGGCTCTATCCGTTTCATCGCAGGGTAGCTCTGATTCTTTCCCTGGTCACTCTTCATTTTGCCAAGCGAGCCACAGCCATCTCAGGCGCAGAGCGCTGGAGAATTTCTGCAGGTCATGTATCCCTAGACCTTCATTTTCAGTCGGCGTACATATGCTCTTCCAAGCAACCTTGCATATGCCACCGTTGAGATCTTCCTCCTGTTTCCAAAGGAACTTTCGGCACACCTTAGCAATTTCTTTGAGCAATCGCTTGGGCGGCCGCAGCATTGAGAGGGCAAAAGCTGGAATGGCTGAGAGGAAGCGACAAGCATCTTGCCCTGTTTGACAAATTCATATCCGCAAGATAGTTGATATGAATTTTTCACAAGATAGTTGATATGAATTTTTCACGGACCGTGGATATGAATTTTTCACAAGATCCCCCGTTCACGTTTTCCGTTAACCATCTTGCCCTGTTTCTTGTCACAATATCTAACCATTTTATAGTGCTACTGCTTCTTATTGACACGTCAACTACAGCTCTCTTTTTTTTTTAATAAAGGGCGCTTTTATTATCTCAAAATATAGCATTAAACGGATACAAAGCATTAAAAGTATCATCCGCCTCTACATAATTAGGATGCACAAAGCCAAACACTAGTAACACTAGTAGTCTGACAAACAGAAAGATAAAAGAGTGACAATTCGGCAACAGTAGAGTCCATAGACCAACACCATGTCTATGTCAAAAGAGATGATGGACCGATCCGGAGATTATGCTGCCACCCATATTGGGTAAAAACCTTCGTAGCCACCTGCTTCAATAGCGTACACACCATCTTAAACAGCAGTTGGTACTCTGCTAGTTGTAGCGTACACCATGTACAAAGCGAGTGCGTATAACGGAAAATAACCTGCAAATGAGAAGCATTTTTGCAATTAAAAACAACATCATTTCTACATAGTCAAAGCGATCATAGTAAGGCATACGCTCCCACCCTTATTAGCGTTTTGTACCTATTAGAAATACTGTCCAACCAATGACCAAAAATATTGGCAACACTTGGATTGGAAAAAGAGGTGTTTAATTGTCTCTTCATGAGTACAAAAACAACACTTCTTACTTCCTGACCAGTTGCGTTGTGCGAGGTTGTCGTTTATTAGCACAACTCCCTTCAGAGATACCACATGAATATTTTAACTTTAAGTGGTACCTTCGCTTTCCAATTTTTTTTGTTATTACTCACTGGTACCTCAGAAATGCATGAATGCATGATACATAGAGTCTACTGTGAAAGACCCCAATGTAGTAAGGTTCCAGCGAAACACATTCCGACCTTGTGTCAGGTTAATCGAATCCAAAAGGGACAAGAGATTATCCATGACATAAGTCGGGTGCCAATCAAATCCCACAAGAACGAAATATTTGGTGGGGATGAGTTGAGCACTTGCACAATAGTATTATTCTTATCGCATGCAATGTTGTATAAGGTTGGGTATTATTCTCGGAGACTAGCATTGCCTAGGTAGATGTCTTCCCAAAAACGAATCTCTGACTCGTCCTTTATCACGAAAGACCCAAAGCAAAAGAGATGCTTCTTTGCCGTCATTAGGACAGACAGCTATGTGCATGATAACTTGACTCGATGAACTGGGAAAATTTCCAGACAGGCAAGAGGAATGTGCAACAACATAATAATAACAGAAGAGAGTGTACCTCTGAAAATTGCTACTACATCTGAGACCAAAGAGCCATTGATCTGTAAATTTTGACCAAACCGCACAGAATCTTTATTGCTTTTATCAGAGGCAAACTGGTCATACCATCTCCATCAGAACCTTGTCCCAAAGAACTTCTGAAAACACACACACACACACACACACAAATGTATTTATTAGCTTGCTGCAGCAGTTCTCAGTAGCTATGTGTTGTTCAGTACTCTGAAGCTCCCTGGTGGATTCATCCTTGCCCTTAAATCACAAAAACTACTGCCAAAAAGGGAAATAAAATCAAATAAAGGAATGAATCAAAGTGCTAATGTCTAACATCTCTTGTTACTAGGAGCAAACCAGGAAGAGGCACAGTATAATGATAAAGAAGATTAACCTAGACTTGAAAACAGTAAGGAAGTTGATCGGAAAAAAAAGAGAGCAAGGAACTAAATTACATAAGGTTTCAACACGGAGTATCGTGATACTTGGTAACACCCAAAAAATCACATAGTAAAGGAGGACTCGAAACTGAAGTACTGAACTGGGGAACTATATGTGCATAAATACCAATAAGTAATTTGCATGATGGTAAAAACATGCATTTTTGTATTAGAGGTAGCTTTACAAAATAAGATGAAATTCATATCATGCTTGCTGATCACATTGTCTATATACTTATTCAGAGTTCTTCTATTATTACTCGGCCTCCCCTCCCGCGACGCTCCCGCGAGCGCCGGGGGGGGGGGGGGGGGGGGGGCTAACTCCGGCCCGCGGCCCTCCTCCTTGCGCTTCCCTCCCCTCGTCGCCGCCCCGACGTGCTGGTGGGCTAAGCCTGCCAACGCGGGCGGCGGCAGGGTGTTCCTCCTTCTCCCGCCCGGGTCGACGGTCGCGGGATCCAAGATCGGGTGGCGGCGCAGCGCTTTCCTCGGGGCACGACAGCAGTAGCAGGCGGCGGAGACGCGGGCTGCGGGTGGCGGCGTGAAGGGGCTGAGGCGTGGTGGGGCGCGGTTGGCTCCGGCGGCGTTGACCCTGTTGGCGTGCGGCCAGATCTAGGCCCAGGCGGCGCGGGCGGGGAGCGACGTGGGCTGCGGGCGTCCGCCTCTGCCGTGGCCATGGCTGGTAGGGGCGGAGGCGCAGCGGCGGTGGCAGGTGGGCGGGTTGCTCGGTTTCCAGGCGTCCCGCCGGCTGGACGGCGGCGCGGTTGGACTCCCCGGTGAGCTTCCTCGGTGGTGGGCGGCGGTCCTGGTGGGCACTCCTTGCCGGTGGCTGGGGCTGTGTTGGTGGCCTTGCGCGGCTCTGCGCTGGGCGCCGAGGCGGGGCGGCACAGGGGTGTGTCCGGGGGGAGGGATTTAGCTGGAGGGATGGGCGGCGCCGACGTGCTCAGGCCCCCGTCACCGGCACAGGGGTGTGCCGGTCTGGATGCGTCCGCTCCCCCACCTCCCCCTTTCTCCGGCCGCGTGCGGGCGGCTGTAGCGCCGGCGATCTTCAAGGCGGGATACATTCTGTGGCTCGTCGGTCTGGCGTGTCCCCTTGGTCCAAAGTTGACCCTTTTGGATGATCTTGGGGGTGTTTGGATGTTGGGCGGCGGCCCTGGCGGCGGGAGGCGTGGCGTTCGTGGACGGAACCTACGTCTCGGGTGTGGGCGGGCAACCATGGCCTCGCGGGGGGCTTGGTTGCGGCTGGTTGGCAGAGCGAGGGTATGTCAGAGGGGTGCGAGCGCCGGAGTTCATCACTTGCCCAGTCCTTGTACTGGCCGATGGCGGCGGCGGCCGTGGTTGTCGTATCCTTCATGAAGGCGTCGTGGCGGTGCTCCTACCCCTCGCATGTGACTCCGGGTGAAAACTTGATCTACAGATCGGACGGTGGCGGCTATCCGTGGGCGTCCCCTTCTAGGAGGCACTGTCTTGGAGTCCCTGCTCTGTCATGATCGTATCCCCCCTCCTCGTTTCTTCGTGGAGGTCTCCGTCCTCTTCAAGCGGTTATCCTTCGTCATTTTTAGTTAGCTTGGTTGGCAGTGGCATTGGGGGACGGTGCTCGACACCTTTGTATCATGTTTTGGGTGTGTCTGTTGTGTGCGGTGGTGGTGTGCGTTGTATCCGTCTGTCCGGATGTTGTGATGATGTTGGCTTTATAATATAAAGCGAGGGGAAACCCTTTTTCGGTATATACTTATTCAGATGTGGTTATCTCATCTATAAAATTTCTGAACAAATGACTTTGAAACAATTTTGTACAGATCAAACCCATTATCAGTTTATCATAAATAGGATCCATTAACAGCACTATCTGTCTTTTCTCCCACACTGTACTATCAACCAATAGTCATATGCACAAGTTAACTAGTTCTGTTCAGTTCAGCAGCTCTATCTATTTCCATCTTCAGAATGATGCAAGATGCTTGAGCCAACCAATTTTTGTGAGCCTGCTTTTATCTTCCCTTGTTCTGCCTTTGGCTTCAGATTTGCCACCTTTCCTTTGATGAACCAAAGGTGCAGGAAGGCTGGCACTGTTTTTTTTAAAGAAAGGCATATGCATATTCAGAAAGTGAACCAAAAGTATGACAAAAATACCAAACAAAACAACATATTTGAATGTAAAACAGTGTAATTAGCTGGTAATAAAAGTGGACTAATTTTAATCTTCCTTGTTAGAGTTGTGTCGAATATTATTGTACAAATTAGGTTACAGTTGGACTTGGAGTCGTATGGTGTGTAGACAGGATATGGAGTCGTGTCCAAGTAGGACACTTGTATCCTAGGCCTCTCATATATAGAGGGGGTAGACACACGATGTAACCTATGCCAACATAATAGCACGGGTACGCGGGGGAGCCGGCGGCGTGTGCCGGTGCCCGGGCGGCCGGCGTGCGGTATTGTGACAGTGTCATGGGGAGGAGCGCCCGTAGTCATGCCCCGGGAATGTAGCCAGATCGGTGAACCTCGTTAACAAATCTCGGTGTCGTGCTTGTGTGATTGCTTGATTCTCGGTAGATCGACGGAGCGATTCGGATTTATTCTAATGTTCCTTACTGTAATTAGTCTATGCTTCTATACACATAGAAGAGTACTTTGTTCCTGTAGCTGCCAATGAAAATGGCCGAATCTGTTTATGTGGATGTCTAGCACTCACGGTCCAACATACTAATCCAATATCACACAGAACAAGCTACATTCATACTAGAACCCAAGTACTCAGAACCTAGCGTACTGGTCGAATTAACACAAAGCATAACCTAATTTCAGGCTCAAAACATAACAACCCAGTCTGCAAACCAAATTTGGTAGAAAACCAACGAAATCGGACAGGAGATATTCAAGAGTTCTATCTCACACACGAACGTAGTGCAGTCACTCACCTTGAACTAATCTGATTCAGTGGCGTGGTTGCAGCTTCTCCTCTTTCTTTAGTCCTGAAGCGTCTAAATTACCATGTCTGCCTTCGTTAGTTGCTCCGACGCTGAAACAACTGCTGCTAGCTCCGCCATAACACCACCGCCCATTTGTGGCTCTATTTTTTCGAGATGTTGTTCTTGTGTACAAATGTTGACGAACACAACACAGTCGCTCACTAATTTAAACATGTAAAAATAACAAAAAATACACATTATTTTCTATGTGTTTTAATTTTACTGTTTAATCCTGAAAGCTTTTGCTTCCGGGATCCAAAACGCCCGCCTCCTCCTCCCCCAAAACACACACACTCCTTCTCCTATACATGCCTTTTGGCCTACATAAGCAGCCCAGGCTACTCTTCAAAGTTTGACACTCATAGTTCCAGGAGAATGAAGATAAAAAAGGAAATAATCGCAGCCCTCGAGACATTGTTTGACCCTAGAGAAGAAAGCGCATTAGAGGCCCTCAAGTCATACTTTGGAGCGTAGCGTCACTCACGTGCTCTTCCTCATCTACAGGTCATTGGGAAGATAGATTACATGTGCTTCATCGCTCGACAGCCATGTGCTCCGATTTAAGAGCCACCAGCTCACCACCAAGAAACAACAAACAAGACAAACGGAGGAGGCTTAGTCTTCAGCATACCATTCACTACGTCTTTAACTAAAGAAGCAGGTTTGTCTGCATTTTTTGCAGTTTTGTTGTATACTTGAGGTGTACCCCGATAGGATTAGAGCACACAACTAGCCCCATCCATAGGTGTACCCCGATACTTGTTTGTGACTGGACTCTGAAATATGGGCCATATGGCCTCCTGGATTGCCTTCCGTTGAGCGTACTAAACTGGTGACAGTGACACTGCCATCTTGGTGAACATGTCATGATTCAGATTATCATAAAGTTCAAAAATCCAGTTCTTTGCACTTGGGTCTTTTTTTTTGTCAGCTTTGATGCTAGATAGTCATCAGATAGTGCCCAAATGCATCTCGACATCGTGCACAATAGAAGGGCATGCCGCCATGAGTCCTCACATCCACACAACGCACATGCGTTTTGAACTGACATGTTTCTCTTCTATAAACATCCGTTGTTGGGAGTGAGTGTTGGGCTAATCTCCACATAAAAACATGTATGTATGTATGCACCCCCCTAGTAACGCTATATACAAAATATAGTAAAACGATGTATAAAATGTAGTAATCCAGAATTGTTTTCTTACTACCCAAGTTTGTAATTTAGTACATTCTTACGAGAATTACTATATTTTGCATAGTGTGTTACTATATTTTGCATAGTGTGTTACAAAATCTAGTAAAACGATGTATAAAATTTAGTAATCTAGATTTTTTTTACTACCCAAGTTTGTAATTTAGTACATTCTTACGAAAATTACTATATTTTGCATAGTGTGTTACTATATTTTGTATGTACCGTTACTGGGGTGCAGAATAAGCCATTCTACACTCATACTTAGTTAGACACACACACTATCAATCACATACGCTGCAGCATAAGTTATTCTTCACCCGAAGTAATCTTACAATATTTTAATAAATAAATTACATTTGAAATACAAATAGTTCCATTTATATTGATTCCACCTAAATTTTGGCATAAGAAAAAATATAGGTCCTAAGACTAGAAAAAATATTATTTTATGTATATTTTACACTATGTTTTTACGTTTGTAATTTTACATGGCATAAAATATTTTTATGGCGATTATATCTTTTTTATGTTCTCTTTTTACCTCTGAAATAAGAAAAAAATTACGGAGCATAAAATTACCGTCCATTGATGTTAAAATAGAGGAGGTGAAGAATAACTATTACTCACCCACAGTAACGAATAGTCAGTATACTATTCATCACACAGGATGCGGTATATATATTCACAAACACACACACGCACACCCCTTGTCCTATACATATCTTTTGGCCTACATCAAGCACCCCAGTCTACTCTTCAATTTTTGGGACTCGTAGTTCCACGACAATGAAGATAAACAAGGAAACAATCCCCGCTTTCAAGTCATTGTTTGACCGCAGTAAAGAAAGTGCACTGGATGCCCTCAACTCACACTTTTAGAGAAAAAAATTCTATGAGACCAGGTCTCATATAAATCAGGTGAGACCCGCCCTGATGAATGACATGTGGCATTCACAAATCACAAAGCATCTAATCTCTCCCCCCTGATTTCAGGTGGGGGTGGAGTGGATGCTTTGTGATTTGTGGATGCCACGTGTCATTCATCAGGATGGGTCTCACCTGCTAATCCGTGAGACCTGGTCTCATATAATTTTTTTCCAGACCAGGTCTCACGGATTAGCAGGTGAGACCCATTCTGATGAATGACACGTGGCATCCACAAATCACAAAGCATCCACTCCACCCCCACCTGAAATCAGGGGGGAGAGATTAGATACTTTGTGATTTGTGAATGTCACATGTCATTCATCAGGGCGGGTCTCACCTGATTTATATGAGACCTGGTCTCATAAAAAAAAATTCCCACTTTTAGAGCGTAGCATCAGTCATGTGCTCTTCGGCATCTCCATGTCATTGGAAAGATAGATTGTGTCCACTTCATCGATCAACGATCGACGAGTACTAAAAACACAAAGAGCAGACAATTGATAGCTATGTGCTTCGATTTAAGAGCCACCAGCTCACCACCAAGAAACAAGACAAACGGAGGAGACTTTAGTCAGCAAGCATACCGTTCACTATGTCTTTAACTAATGGAGGAGGCTTGGCTGCATTTCTTACAGGTTTTGTATACTTAAGGGTGTACCTGAATAGTAGTAGAGCACACAACTAGCTCCAGCCATACCTTGAGTAGTTCCTACGCAGAGAGTGCAATGGAGAGGGCTGACCCGATGTTGGCGATGGCGTCGAGCACAGGCGTCGTAGCTAATAGCTCGTCAAATGCTCTGGCTGTTGGTCTTTGGGATGCCCAGCAGTTGGGGGTGATGTCTTCCAGCAATGTTTCCCCTGCTGCCATTGGCGGGGACACAAAGCCGGCGACCATAAATCCCCTGCTGCTGGCATCGGCGAGTGTTGGCTCCTGGACGGCACTGAATTATCTTCTCAGCAAGGAAGACAAACAAGCACCACCAATGGTCCAGCCTACTCAGGTATTTCTTGACTTGCTCGTGGGATATCCTACCAGCAATAGCACCAAGGGAAGATTGACGGTGCAACAAGCTTCTGAAGATGTAGAAAATGTGGTTGATCAGCCTGCTTCACCCACAGCTGGTCTACTTCTCAATGGCGTCACTGCCGAGGGGGACACCGCACTGCATGTGGTTGCCAGCCATGGGGACGGCAAGGAATTCTTGAAGTGTGCAATCATCATCTTTAAAAGGGACCAAGACCTCCTGTTTTCAGTGAATAATAAGGGTGACACGCCCTTGCACTGTGCCGCCAGAGCCGGTAAGCTCCAAATGCTCTCTATTCTTGTTGAACTTGCTGAAAGTTGCAACAGGTTCCACGAGTTCTTGAGAAAGGAGAATGTGCTTAAGGAGACAGCCTTGCATGATGCTGTCCGTATTGGAAATCAGGATATTGTGGAAGGTCTGTTGAAGGCTGATCCTGACTTGGCCAATTATCCTAAAGAAGGCACTTCCCCATTGTACCTAGCAATTTCACTTCAAAGATATAGTATCGCACGGACCCTACATGACAAGAGCAATGGAAATCTCTGTATGGACCCCATGGCCAAAATGCGCTACATGCTGCGACTTTTCGAACCATAGGTATTAATTAATTTTATTTTGGAAGTTAGGTATTTCAAATTACCAATTGATTTTATATGCATAAATTATTTCAAACTTCGCATATCTTTTTGTTGTATGCGCGTATGTTTAATAGATGATGGGAGGGATCATTCAAGACTTCCTGACACTTTTGCTATTAAGGTAGAATATAAGCAAGATCAAAACGGTCCAGTTGGTTCCGGTAGTCTATGGGGAAATATGACCATATACCCCGATTAAGTTATATGTTCACATTTTTATTAAGCACTCCTCCTACCCAAAAAGTGAATGTCTTGATGTTCCGTGTTAATGGAACTAGATGATACCCCGCACGTTGTTCGATAATGTCGTGAAAAGAAGTGCATAATTAGGTGTTGTGTAAACAATGATAAACTAATGAAAATAAAATGTAAGAGTATTCTTGAATTACACTTTAAAACATTTAAAAATTATGAAGCTTAAACCAAAATGATGTATACATGAGAAAAAATAGATTAAATTAAAATAGGGTCATTTCTAAAGAAAAATGTGAAGGATCAACTATATGTGTATGCTCCAAGCGCCAAACACATATTACGTGTCCATAGAGCACAAAACTTAATGTAGAAAATCAATGATGACTTGCATGCATGGACAGGTGAAAAAATTGCAACTTATAACTTATGCATGACTTGCTGAAGTGACATGGTTACATATCTAGAAAAAAAATAGGTAGTGGGTTGTAGTGTATCTGTGATTTAAAATCCAATTAAAATGCACTAGTGCATGTTGCATGGTAGAGGATTCATGCTTACATCGGGCGGATGCTAGTGGATTAGCTAGTAAGGTTGAGATAATTAGAAGTAGTGGGGATCACAATAATCTGACAGCTTATGATTATGCTAATGTGGATAAGCTAGTAAGGTTGAGATAATTATATCTAAGAGTGGGGATCACAAAAATTAGATTAAATTAGAAGTGTATAAGCTAGATTAAACTATAATGGATAATCTGACATCTTCAATAATTATGATAATGTGGAAGCATGAATGTTGAGATAATTAGAAGTAGTGGGGATCACAATAATCTGACAGCTTATGATTATGCTAATGTGGATAAGCTAGTAAGGTTGAGATAATTATATCTAAGAGTGGGGATCACAAAAATTAGATTAAATTAGAAGTGTATAAGCTAGATTAAACTATAATGGATAATCTGACATCTTCAATAATTATGATAATGTGGAAGCATGAATGTTGAGATAATTAGAAGTAGTGGGGATCACACTCTTAGATATATAGTATATGGTCATTACTAGTAAGATTATCTGGAAAAATTGAATTTGTCAAACTCTTTTGTTGTTGATAATCTCCTGGCTGTCATGTTGTCTCACTTACCTTGGACTAATAGACAAAATGTCATATTTTCAGGGATCACAGAACATATTTTGAACTGGAATAATAGCCTAACCACTCATGGGGACAGAGATGGGAATACACCTCTTCGCTTTGCTTCAGTTTTCGAGCATCCTGATGGAGTCAGACTATTCAGACAATTATTAGAAGCTAATCCGTCACCAGTATATCAAGCAAACAACAGCGGATCATTCCCCATACATGTGGCTGCCACCATGGGTGCGAAAGATGTCCTAAACATTATACTTGAGAAGTTTCCCAGTAGTGCTGGCTTGCGCACTGCTCAAGGACGGACATTCCTTCATGTCGCCATTGAGAAAAAAAGACTGAACATAGTCTCCTTTGCTTGCCAAACTCCATCAATAAATTGGATTTTGAATATGCAAGACAGTGATGGGAACAGTGCACTGCATTTTGCAGTCAAGTATGCAATGTTTCATAATTTTTGTTCTCTATGTGGTAATATGGAAGTGGACTTAAGTTTAGCAAACAACAATAAGCAGACCCCTATTGATTTATCCAGAAGCTTGTTTCCTCGTGGACTGAATCATGTTTGGGTAAAATATTTTCGCCCTTATTTACAATGCTTTGCCCTTTTAAGTGAAACAAAATATCATGTCTAGTATCTCCATACGGTACTCATATTTCTGTTTGCTCTTTCAGAATAGTGACAAGATGATATATGTGGCACTCAACTTGGTTGGTGCTAAAAATAGTTCCGTTCTCTTGGATCATATTGTAGAAAGGGACAGTTTTCGAGTAAAACCAGAGGATGAGGTCAAAGAAGCACAGAAGATGAAAGAGGCAAGCCAAATGCTAGGCATTGGTTCAGTTTTAATAGCAACTGTGTCATTCGGTGCAACTTTTGCTGTCCCGGGAGGTTTCATAGCAGATGATCATACAAATCGAGGCACACCAACACTTGCTGGAAGGTATACGTTTGATGCATTCATGATGGCAAACGCATTAGCTTTTCTTTGCTCCTCAATAGCTACTATTGCTCTCATGTTCACTGGATCTCCTTTGGTTAACTTGGTGACTCGCCAAATAAACTATTGCGCATCTATTTTCTTCATGTCGAGTTCGCTCACATGCTTGGCTACTGCTTTTGCACTGGGTGTGTGTATGGTGCTGGCTCCGGTTGCTAATGCTACTGGCATTGCGATCTGTGTACTCAGACCTCTCGTGATGCTATATAGAAATTGTGAATACTTACTAAAGCTGGTTATTCTTGCACAACCATTATGCCTTCGAATGGGACTATATCGTGCATTAAAACAGTTAGCAATGATGATGCTTGACATAATTCTCTTTGAACTCTGGCCTTTCGTACTTATCTTCGGTTGGGCCGCAATTGCTCGGAAGCTCCGAAACCTCTGATGACAAGAAGCACGAAATGTATGATGAGCTACGGAAGCTAAACGAAATGTCTGTGTGTTAAGCCTGTCACTAATAGTTTGTGAGCTGTTTTACGGTGATTGGGTTAGTACTCGGAGTACTTAGCAGTACTTACATGTCTGATCACGTCTGATTTTTATTAGCCGTCAGATCTTGCGGGGAATTTTAATTGATTAAATTTAATATGTTAATTGCGATAAGGGTATAATGGTCTAGGGGGAAATATCTTTTCTTGAACCGATCACCTGAGGACCAGATCCATGTCTACTCGATCCAGTTCAGAATCCTCCTCCGATCTATTCGTCGCCGCTCGCCGCTCCTGACCTTCTCCGTCCTCGACCTACCCGGCGAGAGGAATAAATTCATCGTCCTCGTCCTCCACCCAACCAACCCCAGCCCCCCACGCCGTCACCGAAGAAGAAGAAGGCCGGATCTGCGCCGGCTGAATCGGCGGTGACCGCGGCGGGCGATCTCATCTCTTCGCGCGTACCATCCTTAAGGTATGAATTCGGCTTGGCGTTCTGCTCATTCTCTTGGCCGTTGCGCCCCTCCACCGTGCATGCAGTACAACCTCAACCCCACAAGATCCGGGTACGGACTAGAACAACGAATGGAAAGCTTCATCGTGGCATAGTTTCTCTTGAGCTAATCGCATCATGTTTGTTTAAGTAAGATGTTGACGTTTGAGATGAGATATACTAAAGGAAGATGAGATACTGGTTCCATAGTTCACTTAGTTTAGTTTATTAAAGTCATCATCACTTTAGGTTTGCATAGCGCATGAAATATAGTTTAAAGGAAGATGAGATACTACTTGTTGGACGTTGATGATTGGTTTCCCTCACATGTCAAACCAGCAAAGTCTTTTTCATGCACTTGTCTTTGCCTATGAGCTATTTTACACCTGCAACATTGATAAACAGAAAGATGTTGATGATTGGTTTCCCTCACATGTCATATGCAGGAAGACATGGCGTATGCAAGTGATGAGAGTATGTTCGAGTATGTAAATGTTGTCAGCAAGATGTTTGATAGTGAGGCTGAAGGTTATGAATTCTACAACAAATATGCTCTTGAAAAAGGTTTTAGTGTGAGGAAAAGCTACGTTGAGTGGGATGGATCCAACAAATACATAATTTTAAGGAAAATTGTGTGTAGTCGTCAAGGGTTTCGCGAAGATAAGCACATGAAAAGAAAGATGGAAGATAGAAAAAGGAGGCCACGAAGTTTAACTCGTGTTGGGTGTAATGCTAAATTGGTCATTACGAGACAGGAGGAAACCGGTCGGTGGTTTGTCAAGGATTTCGTCGATGAGCACAGCCATCCTCTAGCCCCACGGGATCTTTCTTGCCTGCTGTGTTCGCACAGACGAATTAGCAATGAGCAGAAAGCGGACATTGCGGACATGGAAAAATGTGGGATCCGCAAATACCGTATTATGGATATTTTGTGCTTTCAATACGGTGGATTTGATAAGGTTGGATGCATAAAGAGGGACGTTTATAATTTCTGCCATGCTAATAAGCAGGAGACAATCAGTGCCGGTGATGCTAAAACGGTGATCATGCACATGATGGCGAGGCGAGAGCGAGATGTGGATTTTTTCTTCAAGTACTTGGTAGACGAGCATGGCCATCTGAAGGGACTGTTCTGGGCTGATAGTCAATCGCGACTTGACTACGAGTCTTTCGGAGACGTCATTGTTTTCGATAGCACATACAGAACCAACAAATACAATCTGTCATTCGTGCCTTTTGTCGGGTTGAATCACCACCGCAGCACTGTTATATTTGGCTGTGGTATAATTTCTCATGAAACAAGCCAGGCATACGACTGGATGTTGCGGACCTTTTCTGATTGCATGGCACAGAAGCATCTGATATCTGTGATCACAGATGGGGACCTTGCAATGCAGAGAGCAATAAGGGTGGTCTGGCCAGACTCAAACCATAGACTATGTATATGGCACATTCAGCAGAACATTGTACGCCATCTGCATGATGACGACGTAAAGGAGGAATTCAGATCTTTCATTTATGATACTTCTTCCATTGAAGAGCATGAGATAAAATGGATACAATTCTTACAACGGAATAAAGTAACCAGTGAGGAGTCTTGGCTGCATCAGATGTATCAGATGAGAAAGTTGTGGTGTGCTCCATATCTTGAGGGACGTTGTTTCCTAGGATTGAGCAGCAATCAGAGGAGTGAGAGCTTGAACTCTGTGCTACATACGCATCTTGAGGGAAAGATGTCGTTGTTTGAAATGCTAGAGCACTATGAGCGTTGCCTTGCGTCGCGACGGATTAACGAAGCTCTCCATGACGTCGAAGCCTTGCAGTCCGTTCCATTTACAGAGGAAAATGCTTCGCCGCTTGAGAAACATGCCGCAACAGTTTTCACACCTAGTGTCTTTAAGATGGTCTTATGGAGCATAGATGCTGTCAGCAAATGTCAGATTAGAGAGATACTAGATGGATCAGAAGATTCCACTTATGTTGTGTCCAAGCAGGAAAGAATGGATAAAAAGTTTGGAGTGCGCATTGAAGAGCAAGGAGGTCTTTTGCACAGGGTGAGTTGTTCTTGCCGTAAGCTGGAATGCGCAGGCACACCATGTTCCCACATTTTTTACATATTGGGGATTTTAAAACAAACAATTCTGCCCGGTTGTTGCGTTCCCACTAGGTGGACTATGAATGCAAAATGTGCATACGCACCTACCAGAAAAAACCAGATGTATGACTATTCGGTAAGCCTGCAGAGGTACCGCGAGTTGCGGAATTGTAGTCACGCCGCAAGTTTCCAGGCATGCCACTCTGATGACGACTATCACCGTCTAAAGATGCTTTTGCAAGCACAACATCATGGCAAGCAATCAAGTTTTGAACAAGCTGACAGCAAGGAGTCAACTAATGCTCAGCATAACAGCATTAGGTTTGGCCCGTTGATGCCGCACTCGCAGAAAGTTGATAAGGTTCTGGATCCCGTGCATGTGCCAGGATGAGGTGCACCGAAGAAAAGCCTGCAGGCAAAGACAAAGAAGTCAAGATCACAGAATATCTGTGGCTATTGCAAGAAACCAGGTCACAATCGACGTAAATGCGCTAAATTGCTAGAGGTACGAAATATTTTCATATTTTTTTTGCATGTGTTTTACTCATAATTAATGTCCATGTGATTTATTGTATTCTTCTGTGTAGGATCTCGAGGCTGAACTGTGATATCTACATACAGCATGAACCGACGATGAGCCAGAGAAAGTCGTGTGCCATTCAGCTTTGTGTGACGTGGTCTTTACATTCTATTTCATCGTGACAGTAATTTAGTGAAGTGCGGTTGTATTGCCATGTTACTGTATTAGTTCGACATCTTTCGTTTCCATTTTCTGTGCGTATCATTTGATGTCCAACTTTAAGAATGATGATGTATTTCGACAAATTGGGCACTATGATTCTTCACCCTTACTATGGTTGTCATGCATATTCATAATCATCATGCATATTCTTCATTTACAGAGCAATAATGACTGACGTATTTTTTAAATAAGCGGGGCCCACTGGGGTGTGCTTGGAAATCTTTGAAAAACCTCCATGCACGTTCATCTTCGCTGCATGCAAATCGGGCGGCAGCCGCTGTGCCAGTAGCTGTCAAGGCCTTGATGAATCACTATTCACATGCAGGTCCCCGACTCTTGCATGCAGGTCCCCGACTCTTGCATGCAGGTCCCCTTGAGGCATAGACCGATGTTTTCAGCAGTCAGTCTAGAGGGCATTATAAATTCAAAAAAATTCAAAAAAATACAAAAACTTGGAAACCTAGTTTTGTTTGTGGAAGAGATCATGTGTGCCAAAGATGAGGTGATTTGGATCTGGTCGAAAAAATGCCCGCATTCCCGGAGGGACCATTTTGTACTTAAGCCAATTTTTGAAAAAAACGTGAATTTTTCCACCACCTCCAAATCACCCAAATTTTCTTGTACATGGTCACCCACATGTGCAAAACATGTGTATGCAAGAAAATTTTGAAAAAAAATATTTTACAATGCCCCCTTGAGGCATAGACCGATGTTTTCAGCAGTCAGTCTAGAGGGCATTATAAATTCAAAAAAAATCAAAAAAATACAAAAACTTGGAATCCTAGTTTTTTTGTGGAAGATATCATGTGTGCCAAAACTGAGGTGATTTGGAGGTGGTCGAAAAAATGACCGCATTCCCGGAGGGACCATTTGGTCAACTTAAGCCAGTTTTTGAAAAAACGTGAATTTTTCCACCACCTCTAAATCACCCAAATTTTCTTGTACATGGTCACCCACATGTGCAAAACATGTGTATGCAAGAAAATTTTGAAAAAAATTATTTTACAATGCCCCCTTGAGGCATAGACCGATGTTTTCAGCAGTCAGTCTAGAGGGCATTATAAATTCAAAAAGAATTCAAAAAAATACAAATACTTGGAAACCTAGTTTTGTTTGTGGAAGAGATCATGTGTGCCAAAACTGAGGTGATTTGGAGGTGGTTGAAAAAATGCCCGCATTCCCGGAGGGACCATTTGGTCTAACTTAAGCCAGTTTTTGAAAAAACGTGAATTTTTCCACCACCTCCAAATCACCCAAATTTTCTTGTACATGGTCACCCACATGTGCAAAACATGTGTATGCAAGAAAATTTTGAAAAAAATTATTTTACAATGCCCCCTTGAGGCATAGACCGATGTTTTCAGTAGTCAGTCTAGAGGGCATTATAAATTCAAAAAAAAATACAAAAACTTGGAAACCTAGTTTTGTTTGTGGAAGAGATCATGTGTGCCAAAACTGAGGTGATTTGGAGGTGGTCGAAAAAATGCCCGCATTCTCGGAGGAACCATTTGGTCACTTAAGCCAGTTTTTGTAAAAACGTGAATTTTTCCACCACCTCCAAATCACCCAAATTTTCTTGTACATGGTCACCCACATGTGCAAAACATGTGTATGCAAGAAAATTTTGAAAAAAATTATTTTACAATGCCCCCTTGAGGCATAGACCGATGTTTTCAGCAGTCAGTCTAGAGGGCATTATAAATTCAAAAAAAATTCAAAAAAATACAAAAACTTGGAAACCTAGTTTTTTTGTGGAAGAGATCATGTGTGCCAAAACTGAGGTGATTTGGAGGTGGTCGAAAAAATGACCGCATTCCCGGAGGGACCATTTGGTCAACTTAAGCCAGTTTTTGAAAAAATGTGAATTTTTTCACCACCTCCAAATCACCCAAATTTTCTTGTACATGGTCACCCACATGTGCAAAACATGTGTATGCAAGAAAATTTTGAAAAAAATTATTTTACAATGCCCCCTTGAGGCATAGACCGATGTTTTCAGCAGTCAGTCTAGAGGGCATTATAAATTCAAAAAAAATTCAAAAAAATACAAATACTTGGAAACCTAGTTTTGTTTGTGGAAGAGATCATGTGTGCCAAAACTGAAGTGATTTGGAGGTGGTTGAAAAAATGCCCGCATTCCCGGAGGGACCATTTAACTTAAGCCAGTTTTTGAAAAAACGTGAATTTTTCCACCACCTCCAAATCACCCAAATTTTCTTGTACATGGTCACCCACATGTGCAAAACATGTGTATGCAAGAAAATTTTGAAAAAAATTATTTTACAATGCCCCCTTGAGGCATAGACCGATGTTTTCAGCAGTCAGTCTAGAGGGCATTATAAATTCAAAAAAATACAAAAACTTGGAAACCTAGTTTTGTTTGTGGAAGAGATCATGTGTGCCACAACTGAGGTGATTTGGAGGTGGTCGAAAAAATGCACATTTCTGATATTTTCACAGGTTACAAAAAATATTATTGGACAGAATATAGACAGCACCACACAGCAACAGCACATTCCTCGAATACAACAGAAGATAGCTCTTCGAATAGAATTCATCATATTAGTCTACGAATTCAAAAGACCGAACAAAGATAGAACATTACAAGTCTCGAGACCGCGAGTAGCGAGTTTGTCTTCACATTACAAGTCGATATCGATCATGTAAACTACCATCACATAGAAGAGAGTTGCGGTCATCACGATGAGCATCATCGCGATGAAACTGGTCTTCATCCGGTTCCTCCAACGCTCCCTCCTCTCTCCCGCTAGATAGCGGGCGTATCTAGATTCCGCCTCCGCCCTAGTGGTGTACCCTTTGTAACTGTTACCGCTGAAACGGTGAACCTGTCTCCGACACTCCTCCCAGTCGTCATAGACTCCAGGAACCTTACCCTTGTACACGACATACGACGGCATCTCTATGCACAAGCCAAACAAC
Source organism: Triticum aestivum (assembly GCF_018294505.1). Classification (NCBI taxonomy): domain Eukaryota; kingdom Viridiplantae; phylum Streptophyta; class Magnoliopsida; order Poales; family Poaceae; genus Triticum; species Triticum aestivum. Next base: position 13,714,885 of record NC_057794.1, read on the forward strand.
AGACAATACATAAGCAATAAATAAGTATGCAACAAAAGGATCGGAAGAGAAAAGCAAGACATTAATAGCACAATTCATGGTCCTAGTAATAAATAGCATCGATTACATCTAAGTTGAACGACTGTCCATACCAAAGAGACATACAATTCATTAAAGTTTAATTACAACATGAGCCAATCAATGTATCAGAACTACACATAGCATCACTACTTTCGACTCGACTCATGGAACCGGAGCGTGGATGAAGCCGCCGTCTGTCCTGATGGTCATGAAATCGCGGGCGTTGTCAGCCTGCATTTGTAGCGTTGTGTCTATCTCACTGCACAGAACACGGAATGTTAGAAAAAATAAAGAACGATCGATGGATGCATTTTTTGCTGTTTTGGCTGATGTTGTTTTGGTGTTGTTTTCGTGCCATTTAGGATGGCTGCAGTGACTTTTTGGTGCCATTTTTGATCTTTTAATATGGTTGCAGTGAGAGCAAAATATGGCTGTTATTTTTTTTGTTTTGTTTCAGAAACAGGACAAACCAAAGGGCCCACGTCTCCCCTCCAGATTTTTCGAGGGCCAAAGGGCAGGACGTTTGAGTTTTCGAGGCAACTCCCCACGTCTCCCCTCCACTGGCAACTCCCCACGACTCCCCTCCACTGGCAACTCCCCACGACTCCCCTCCACTGGCAACTCCCCACGACGCAGGGAACTCCCCTCCTATTCCATTGCCGCTCAATCTGCCTCCCTCCTCATTCCATTGCCGCTCCATCTTCCTCCCTCTGCCTCCACCATCAAGCAACTCCCCTTTGCCTCCACCATTGCTGGCCAGGAGCGCAATGGCGGAGGAATCGTGGAGCAACTCCCCTCCGTCTGCCAAGAGAATGGCGGAGGCATCGTGGAGCAACTCCCCTCCGTCTGCCAAGCATCATCAAGGTGAGGCATCTGGCAAGGAGCCGCTGGTGGTCGACGATGATGTTTCGGTCCCCGGGCAGAAGCAGGACTACACCGTGCCGCTCATGGTTGATATCCACCTGAAGAAGGAGAAGCTAGATGTCGTATGCACCAGCAATCCAGACGAAGCCGACAAGAGGATCCGCGAGATCAGGAGGAGGCTCGGCGGCATGCTTTCTCGGTCGATCAGCGTTGATGTCGAGTATACGAGGGAAGACAAACCTCCGCAAAAGGCTGCACTTCTACAGTTATGCGTGGAGGATCTCGTCCTGGTATACCACATCACCGCGGCAACCAAATGGTAAAAACATCCAGTTCTGAAGTTTCTGAAGTTCTGACGTTTCTATCTAATTAGTAGTTTCTGAAGTTTCTGAAGTAGACGCAATAGTTCTGTAGTTCTGAAGTAGATGCAATACTAGTTCTGAAGTTCTGAAGTTTCTGTCTAATTAGTAGTTTCTGTAGTTTCTGAAGTTTCTGAAGTAGATGCAATAGTTCTGAAGTTCTGAAGTAGATGCAATACTAGTTCTGAAGTTCTGAAGTTTCTGTCTAATTAGTAGTTTCTGAAGTTTCTCAAGTAGATGCAATAGTTCTGAAGTTTCTGAAGTTTCTCAAGTAGATGCAATAGTTCTGAAGTTCTGAAGTAGATGTAATACTAGTTCTGAAGTTCTGGAGTAGATGCAATACTAGTTCTAAATTTTATGTCTAATTAGTAGTTTCTGAAGTTTTTAAAGTACATGAATTTGATGCACCAAATTAATTTGATGCAGGCCCAAGGAACTCCGCCCACTCCTGCAGGAGAAGAAGTTGTACACCTTTCTTGGCTTCTCCATTGGAGGTGACAAGGAGAAGCTGAAATTGTCTGGTTTGGAGATCAACCCCGACAAGTCCGTCGACATGCAACGCAAATGGAGAGTTCCAAACAATGGAAAGAAGTGGCAGGCTTTGGCTGAGTTTGCAGCCAGCCTCATCCACCCATCGTACAAGGAAATGAAGCAGAAGATCAACAAGGAATTGGACCACAAACTATGGGGGGACAGCCCACTGCCAAACAACCTCATCGAGTACGCAGCGAAAGATGCGTACGTCACCTACGAGGCATGGAAGAAAATTGAAATCGTCAAAGAAGGTTTGGAGTACTGGCAAGAGGCGGAGGATCATTGGGATGACCCCTACTACTGGGGATATTGAGTTGTTTGTGGTATTATGTGTCTCAGTTTGCAGTTATGTGGTTGAACAAGTTTGCTTTTGTAATGCTGAACAAGTTAGCTTTTGTTATGTTAAACAAGTTTGCTTTTGTAATGATGAACAAGTTTGCTTTTGTTATGTAGTTATGTGATTGTTATGATGCTGGTGCAGAACACTTATGGTTGTGATGTGATGCAAAATCCTTCAACTTTTGGTGATCATTTAGTTCAAGTTTTGGTCAGATCATACAGAATGTTGTCTAGAAGTTTTTGTGATCATTTAGTAGTTTTTTTATACAGAAGACTTTCACTATAACTGAAAAAGCTGAAGTTGTCAGCATGAAGAATCACACAACACAGCACCTACATTATGATGATACACAATCAACTGCAGACCTGAATGCATCCAATTCGGCCTTTCCCAAGCAGTGATGGTAACTGAAAGTATAACAACTAAAAACGCAGCTCTACTGTATGTGTCCAATAGTGCTATCATAACAGAACTTTGAAAAGTCCTATATTATACAGTAGCAAGCATCACAAGTTTCAGATGGTTTTCTAGCAAGTATTTTCCAGAAAAGTGGATTGGTGGCACAAAATTGCTGCACTTAGTCGATCTACCTAGCATTATCAGCATGGATACCATTGAGACGTGAATAGAAACTGGGGTACCTGCGCTGTCCTGCGGTGGTTGAGGAGATGGATCCGGCCGATCCCGTTCGGGGGGCGCGGGGGCGGCGGGGGTGGAGTCGCCGACGGCGTGCAGGGGCGGCGGACAGAGGGGGACGAGTGGGGGATCTGGCGATGGAGGGAGGGAGGCCACAGTGTGAGGGGAATAGGTGGAGTGCGGGGAGGGTTCTAATGGCCTAATTCGGATGGGCCTAATTCGGATGGGTCGTCTCGTTGTCTGCGCCTGAGGCATGCATGCATGGGAATGGCGGCGACGTGGGTTTGCATGCGCGGGTGGCGGACGTGAACTTTATCTATCCGAAATATGTTATGATTTCTACCCGAAAACAAGCTCGCGTGCGACGCGCTCCCGTGCGACGCACGCCTCTCGCGTGATACGCAATTCCGATGCGACTGCGTGCCAAGTTTTATAGATGGAAACTTCTTTAGACACAATGCCATCTCAAAAACAACTCACAAACAACTGTATGATTGATCATAAAACACATGCATTGTTGTTCAAAGAACTGTCTCATGAATAAATTGTACCATAATTGCGAACATAGTGTGAAACAGAAAACAAAATGTTTGTTTGCAACTAAATAATCCTGGTTTGAAGCTTAAACTGGTTGAAAAACAATTGAGCCTACTCCATATTGTCTTCTGCACTGCCAAAATCCAGTGACCTCTTTCGTTGCGTCGTTGGCGACGACCCATGTGCTTCAATCTTTTTCTCTTTAACATCAATGTAACCATACAACTTAAGTTGTTCTTGGTCTTTCTGTGCCAACTCTCTAGCAAGACCCTCCATTTCTTGGATTCTCACTTCCTGTAGAAAACCATAGGAATTGTATTAGGAAGAACTCAAAAAAGACGTAGCCATAAACTAGATGCATGTAACATGTAAAATTTGAACCTCGGAATCAATGTCATCCTCGGGAAAATAACCCGTAGTTCTATTGTACACAATGTACAGGTGACATGTCTTGCTGCCATTCAGATCAGAAAGCATTTTTTGTACATCATCTGGTCCTGCAATCAAGAACATTCCTTCTGGCAGCTTCCACGCAGACCCGGGTAAGAAGTAGTACAGTTCTGCTCTCAGTTTGCAACCAAAAGTATCTCTCATTTCACTCATAATGAGATCGTAGGTCATTTTGGCGGGTTCAAAAATTCTGACTTCTGCCGGGTGTTCATCAAAGTATGCTCTAGGGACATGTGACATCTCGTCATCCCTACTAACAAAAAATTCCATGACCAGCACCTAGTATCTCACATCAGAGTTAATACATTCAATGAGTAAAGGGGCAAACATAATTTTTTATGTGCATAGCAACATTGCGGCGTTGTTACCTGCTTTTGTGGAATGTATCCTTCATGTGGAGTGACTGGGGATTGTGCCATCTCAAACCTTCTCACCTTGTTATGTGGAATGTATCCTTCATGTGGTGTGACTGGGGACTCTACCATCACAGGTTTCTTATCCTGCGTATGAAACGTCGATAGTGGGTTTACACACAAGTTTTGAAAGGTCATACCATATCTTGGGTATGCATCGTTGCGAGGTACTTACAAGGGGAGAATTGACGATATGTTGTTGGGGTGGACTGATGTGGCATTGAATGGGTGACTCTATTGTAATGTCTCGAGTGAATGGAGACTGTGTCGTCTCATGATGCTTAGCCTACATACAATCGCCGACATAAGGTTGTCACAAATTGAAGATGTTTGTATCATAGAATATGTAGGTCCTTAATATATAGAATCGGTGCGAGATACTTACAGGGGGAGAATAATTGAATATATGTTGTCGGGGTGGCCGTGAGATCGCACGGTCTTCTAACATATGTCCTTCCAAGCGGACATTCTCCAGCATGGCCTTATAATCGATGTCCGACCGCTCCTGTAGCAGCTTACTGTCCATATCCGCACGTGCCTGCAACACATAGGCATCCATCCTGACTCGCTCTGTCTGTATAATACTGTCCACAAGCTTCCGGTCCTTCTGCAACGTTTGATGCATTTCCTTGTAGCCTAAGACAAACTTTTTTTCCATGTACTCACAGTCCCTCTTATACTTTTCTTCAATCTCAAGACGCATCTTCGCCATCTTACGGGAAAACTCCTCACGCTCCTCCTTTATCATCCTGTCCACGTATGAACGTTCTTTTTTCAGTTTCTTATCTACCTCAGCGCGATCCTTTTGCACCTTCAAGTCGATCTCCCGACGCGCTTCATGCAAAGACTTGTCGTACTCCGCACGGATGTTATGTGCCTCCGAGACCATGGTCCCTACAGCAACACATATACCCATAGTATGAAAACTGTATCCACACCCTCATCCAACTAATTCGAAACAATATGACCGTGAAAAAATATTCATAATCAGTTCGTACGATCAACTAGTACAAACTATCAATCAAAAAGCTCTTGCATGACATCCTGTACTCGAATCACACCAGAACTACTCAACTATGGCAAAAGCTGGATTTTCTAATCTCTTCGGAAATTACTTCTTGGTCGAATCAATGGAAAAAATAATGAGCACTGCAATCGAAGATGAGAGAAGCCGTGGAGGAGACCTTTTTAATCCGGCGTCGGCGTGGTCGCTTGAGAAGCGATGGCGCAATCCCGGCGATGGCTATGTGGGGAGAAACAAGGTAGATGGGGTGGTTAGGATAGGGTAGATATGCGGTAGAATGGGAAGGTATATATCCGTGATTGTAGGGTTAATTAGTTATTTTGAAGTAATGCGCTTCGATGCAAGTTTTTTTTTATCGAGCATGATCTTTCCGGGGCTTCGAAAACATGTGCACTGACCGCGGGTCGAACCACATATCACACAAGCCCGAGCCATCGCCGTGCCCGTGCCAACCCGCCGCCCACCATTCTAACTTATTGTTCTCTAAAAAAGGAAGAGCAATAAATTCAGTCCAAGAATTTCCAGATATAATTGTCAACCCATTTTCGTTCGTAATTACGAGATATGTTTGGCGCAATTAGTGGCTAACTGGGTTCTTTTTTTTTTGAGGAATAGTGGCAACTTGGTTTGATACATGCCAAACGTTACGTTCAGATTAGTTGCATTATTTTCGTTCATTTTTTACGAAACCGTAAAAACATTCAAATTTTTGCCCCACATGGAAACCATTATGCATGCATTCTCTATGTGGTCATGGGATGCCATGAAAGATTTTTGGGATTATACACACAAGTACGATCTCTGACACGCGCATTTCCGGCCTAGCATGTCAACACCCCGAAAGCACTAGCTGGGTTCCTCACCTGTATGAAACCAACCAAACATCGATCCGGTCCAGTGGATGGATGCATGCTCTATGTGGCACGAAGTTTGTCGGCCGAGCCAGTCAACGGACCGGATCCATGGTACCGGAGGGAATTCATTGTAGACCAACGCTCCATCAATGTCCGGTGTGTGTGATACGTCCACCGTAAGACAAACATAGTTCCGTCAACCCTAAAACCCTTAAACCCTAAACCCTGATAATCCTAACCCCCCCCCCCCACTAAACCATAAAAACATTCAAATTTTTGCCCCACATGGAAACCATTATGCATGCATTCTCTATGGGGTCATGGGATGCCATGGAAAAAGTTTGGGATTATACATGCAAGTACGATCTCTGACACGCGCATTTCCGGCCTAGCATGTCAACACCCCGAAAGCACTAGCTGCTTTCCTCACCTGTATGAAACCAACCCAACATTGATCCGGTCCAGTGGATGGATGCATGCTCTATGTGGCACAAAGTTTGTCGGCCGAGCCATTCAACGGATCGGATCGATGCTACCGGAGGGAATCCATTGTAGACCAACGCTCCACCAATGTCCGGTGTGTGTGCTACATCCATCGTAAGACAAACATAATTCCGTCAACCCTAAAACCCTTAAACCCTAAACCCTGATAACCCTAAACCCCCCCCCCCACTAAACCGTAAAAACATTCAAAATTTTGCCCAACATGGAAACCATTATGCATTCATTCTCTATGTGGTCATGGGATGCCATTAAGAAAGTTTGGGATCATTAGTACATATACATGCAAGTACGTTCTCTGACACGCGCATTTCCGGGCTTGCATGTAAACACTCAACCCTAAACCCTGATAACCCTAACCCCTGATAACCCTAAACCCCTAAACCCCTAAACCCTAATAACCCTAAACCCCTAAACCCTAAACCCCGTAAACCCCACACCGAGTTCACAAGATTTTCTTGTAATTTCTTTATATCATTTATCCAAATCTCACATAACTCACGCGGCCCACCCCTCCCTAAATCCCGCGATTACAACTCCGCATTCTAACCACCCGGGCCGTCCGCACCTCCCACGACCGCTGCAAGATCAGATCGGAGACGTCGGTCGCCCACGGAATACAGGAGTCGGCGACCAGCACTCGCCGCCCACCGCCAACGTGATCTGAGGGCTCGGACGTCAGTGTTCTTCTCGCCGCCTCCTCCTCGCATGAACGCGCCATTTTTCCTTTGCGCCGTCGACCGCGCTATACTGGCACTTATAGTTTCCGACGCACTAACCGCCGCCAGCTACTCGGTGGCACCATCTCCGAGATAAGGTATTAGCTGATCGTAACTCTTTATAATCGTTGTCCGCCGATGCTTTAGTTGTTGAACCCTCATAGGTTTTGCACCCAAATAGGTTCTGTTCTTAAATCCATAAGTGGATCATATGTTAAATGACCCAGTTAATTTTGTTAAAATTAATTCTCTGCTAATTTTGTTATATATTTTCCAATTTTGTTCAGATTAATTGAGCCTGATTTTATCATTGCATACGAGGCAGCAATGTCAGTATCAGATACGTTGGAGAAAAGCCCATCTCCAAAATTACCGATGCGGTAAGTAATTTACTGTTTGTGTACAATCGTTTCATGCACATAATTCATGTGTACTCAGTAATATTTAATGGCATGTAACAGGAACTCGCCGAAAAGTATGGTCATATGAAGTTAGTATGCTCACAGACAAGGTTCAGAAAAAACATGAAACTGTTGTCACAAGACCACAAAAAGTACATCATATCAGAAACTAGTCTTGGCGGTCTAACCCAGATGCATGAACTGACTCTACGGCGCATAATGTTGGTCAGACTAGCCAAGAGCATAGATATGGACACGCAATCCATTACCATCGGTAAAACACCAATTCCTATAACAAAAGAGGACGTGCAAGGTATATTTGGCATTCCGATAGAAGGGGAGGATATAGAGCCACATCTGGAAATGCAAACCGACACAGAATTGTTTACCGACTATGCAAACAATGGGCAAATTTTGATTTCTGACCTTGAAACGGCGATCCAAGCTTCCAAAGCCCCAGACGGCGATTTCCTGAGGAGGTTCGTTCTGTACGCAATTGGTACTGTTCTAGCACCAACAGCACAACATTATGTGGACTCGAAATTTCTCAACCTTGTTACAGATCTTGAAAACCTTCGGAAATTTAACTGGGGATGTTTCACACTTAATCACTTCTTCAAGTCCGTTCACAAGTTTAGAAATCGAGATCATGTAAATCTACAAGGAAATCTAATTCTGCTCCAGGTTAGTGATAGATCACTACTTAATGTCCTTTAATTATTGTTCTGTTGCATATCTATATGGTGATGAACTAATTTATTTTGTAGTATTGGTACTGGGAGCACGTGCGTAGTGGCCGATTAATGTATGCTTCTAGACCCCCTCCATTGATCGCACGATGGGACGAAATGATGGCTACTTTAAGAAGCGATGCTTACGAGAAAGGAGGTCTTCATAACGGGTTGGTACCTATCTACAATTGAACTTTCTATATCCGATTTTTTATTTGGTACTAATGGTTCATTATATTTTAAAAAAATAGGTTGTCATGGAAATTTGTGCTCCTCAACGACCGTCCGAGAATTCTATTAATTTTCCAAGAAAAAAAGATGAACATGTGCATCAACATGATTCGTATCGAGCACCATCACAAGGACAGCAATTTAGTAGCCAGCAAGTATGTACTCCAAAGACTATTTGTTTTTACAATATCACAAATAGGTGTCATGGAACCTCATTCATTTAGCTATTGTTATCAACGGGGTTTTATTTTGTTTACACAGATTGAAATGGTAGTTGAAGTCATGAATGCACGCATTGCTGATCATGAAAAGAAGGTATGCAGGAAGTTAATGGAAATTGAGCACAGATTTGATGTCAAATACCAGACTCTAGGTGAAGACTTGATCGACATGAAGACTAAAACTGGCACTAATCCTAGGTTGTCGAAGGCCGAGGATGAAATTAAAGACTTAAGGAGGGAACTCCATGTATGTCATACTGTGCATTTTGTATTTTTTATGAATATGCTCCTTCATGTTCATTATTGTTTGCATTGTTACAGGACTTAAAATACGAATTTACAAGGAACCGACAATCAGTGTCACAGAAAGGAGGCGTGCAGGTGATCAAAATTGGCCCAACACGTTAGTATCTAAAATTCACAAACTAATGATGAACTACCTTTGTTCATTGTATGATCAAGTCAATGTGTGCAATTCATCCCTGACAGGAACTCCTAGGACTAGCTAATTCACGACAGGGACTTCGAGTACACCAAGTGCAAGACATGTGACGAAAAACAATGAGGAACAACAATTAACTCCGATGAAGCCTGTCTTTGGTAATGATTATAAGTTCACGGATGAGGACATAGAGACAGCCGTTTACATCCGCGGAACATATGACCCTATTGAAATAGCTAAAATCGGAGACATTTCCCTCACAGCAGAAAATCTGAAGCGAAATTTGGACGACAAATACATTTATGGTGATGTAAGCCCATTATACTCTATTCTACATCATTACTGTAACAACTGTCTTATTATTGTATGATTGAAAATTTGGCAGGTTATTATGGCATATGCTCGCATTAGCCAAATTGAGAATGATACTACCTCAATCATATCCCCTCAAGAAACCGAAAAGCTGTTACAAATGAAGGGGGTGGTTTCTGTTGGACGTGCAGCCTCATGGTTAGCTCGTGTAGCAGGAAAATTTGTAGGGCGCCGAAAGGTACACGTTTTCCATACTTTCATAGTTTACGTACACACTGTACACGACAAATTTCGGTTTTCAACTCAACCCAAATTTTACTGCAGGTGCATGTCCCACTCAATGTACACCAAAACCATTGGATGCTAATGATGTTTAATTTTGACAAAAAAGAAATTCAGACTCTGAACTCCATGAATTATCATTGCGACAAGACCAAGGAAGATTCTCTTGTAAGTGTTCTCTTGCTGCCTCTTTTGATCCGCATGGAACATGAGCTCCCAAAGTACCGTAACCCTATGTATAACTCGTCGTACCTTAGGTGGACTCGATTCAGTTCTGCATTGACGAAGCTGTCAAGAATGGGTTGATATCACCAGCTAATAACATCAATTTTGCCAAATGGACCAAAAAACGCTATGAGAACATACCACAACAGACCGATGGGTACGCATGGCCTCATAAATTATTATGTGCGTACACGAATAAGATTACTGATCTTTAACTAAACATCGCAGGACTTCCTGTGCGGTTTGGACACTGCAATACATGTTGTCATGGAACAGGGATGAAATGACCGATATTTTGAACTAGGTAATTGAATGCCTAATTTAAATTTGTACTTTGTTTAGCTTGAAAGCTATGCTGACGTCAGTGTCGGTTATCCAATATAGACAAGGATAGATATTTTCAGGTGGAAAATATGTACAGCCTTACTGCATTCAAATTGCAATGCGCTTCGTCTCGAATCATATAAGTTCCCCATAACGGTTAGCGCTACATGAAGACTATATCATTTATTTCATAAGTCTCATGATTAGAACTAATGCAGCACTCTCTCTTATACAGAAGGAGGTGTATGATGCCCAGCAAGCAGTTCTACCTGATGCTTCAGAAGAGGACGTATAATTAGTCAACAATCCCGATGGTTCCAACGAACCTGGCACATCCAACTCCCAGAAGGATACCGGTGCAGCCAACTCCCCCAATAATGGTGCACCCAACTCCCCCAAAAGGAAGAGAGCACGTGGACGCCCGAGAAAGCTAGTCGATCCCGAGCAAGCAGCAAAAACAAAGAGTCTTAAAGAACTGAAACTTAAATTTGACAGCAAGACCATAGCCAACCAAGTGTCTTCGTTACCATCACGGTCACGCAGAGAGCATAAACCAGCACCAGCTTTATTGAGCCCATTCAAACACAAATAGGTAGCATCAATTGATCATCAATTCATACATGCTCATGCTCATGCTCTACTTCTAGCATCATTTGATACACGTTTTGTTCTTATCAGAAAGTGGAAATAGGTACTTTTGGCAATCATGAGCATCCTCTACTTATTGCAATATCTAATGCATTGATACATTCTCATGCTCATGCTCTACTTTTAGCATCATTTGATACACGTTTAGTTCTTAACAGGAAGTGGAAATAGGTACTTTTGACAATCATGAGCATCCTCTACTTATTGCAATATCTAATGCATCATCAGTACAAAGCTTGATTTGGCAATAGGTGGAATCGGCAATCATTTGCATGCTTTAATTTTGTCAAAAATTAACGCATAGTTCAGTTATAATTGCTCATAGATATGGCATGAACATGCTGAGTTATACACTAAACATAGTCATGCCAAGCTATAACTACCATAGTCATATTATGAGAGTTCCTAGCATGCATCACCGTACGGCAGAATAACACAGCAACCATAACATAGACCACCGTACGATACTTGAGTTGCTAAGGCCTTGTACAATGCAAGGTGCTTAGGGGAGTTGCTTATAGAAATAAACCAGGCTTTTCTTAAGCACATGTGATTATTTGTACAGGGTAGACGCATAACTAGGCGTCTCTCCTGTAGAAATAGGCACTGGTGCTTCAGAAATACCCTGTTTATTTTTCTAAGCACCACCCTAAGCATCTAGCATTGTACAAGGCTTAAACATGCATCACCAAAATAGTATTAACAACTAGGAACACTAAACCAGAGTAGCAGCAAACTCTTAACATAAACGGCAGATCAACCACCGCTCAGCATAGGTTCAGACACACCATAGGACATCAGTTTTAGACTCCAACAACAAACAAACATACATAACATAACAGGACACGGCGGTCCTGGGGCAGCAGCAGCACTCTAGCAGCACATCACTTCTCTCCCTTCTTCAATGCATGTTGTAGGGCTCATTGACTTTGACAATCTCGAGGAAGCGTGCGTAGGCAGCATGTTTAGCCAGAGTAGTGGCTTTATGCTTCTTACCATGTCCATTGCCAGTGCTGAAGGCATGCTGGATCATGCCATCTATGCCGCCACCGATCACCTTGCAACAGAAAGGGCACCCAATCTTGCCAAAGAAATGGTACTTGATCTTCCCAGCAATCAGATGCCTCAGGGTGTACCGGCTCTTGATGTGCCTGCTGTCCATGCTGTAGTCCACGTCGTCGTCATCCTCCTGTGAATTAGTGAATTAGTACACATAGAAGAACTCAGCTAATCTATTACTGTGGAAAATTGGCTAGATGAAATATTTTGATTTTTTGGTATCCAGTGGATATGTACTGTCAGCCCATAATTATTAAGGGAGCGATCACTTCCTTTGCAAAATGGAAATCTGTATAGAATTTGCAAATGGATCATCTATGAACATGTGTGCAAACTAATCATATATGAACATGTGTGCAAATTAATTCATCTACATAAACTAAAATGAATCAGGAACTGCAGCATTTTGTCACTGTCCTTGGGAAGCCAATGGAGAATCCTGCCATATATCCATTGTTTAACCCACTTTTTCATTAATGTATCACTGCCATGAACATTTTCTTGTATTTGGGTTCATTACCCCACTTCTTTCATTAATGTATCTCTAGTGAAACTTATGCTTATCTAGTTAACAAGACAAACCCCAATGCCATGAAAAAAAACTAGAGTATCTGCTAGAATCAGAATGTGAATCAGATTTAAAAATCCACATCCAACATGAAGATCTATGCTAGATCCCTACAATCCTACATACGTAGAACTAGCACGCCCAAGTGAAATTGATGCTCATCTAGTTTACAAGAAAAACCCCAATGTCATGAAAAAAACAGAGCAAAAAACAGAGTACTACCTCAGATAGCTCGTCGATTGCATCCTCGTCGAAGTCGCTGCCCTTCCTGCTATCTAGGTCGAACTCCTTTATGGCGTTCTCCTCCATGAGCTCTTCGATTTTGTCATGCACCTTGCGCTTACGCCTTCTCATCTCCTCCTCCTCCAGATCTTCCCCGACCTTGTGCTTGCCGACGGGTGCCTCGACGGCTGCGATGGCAGCGGGAGCAGGCACAACGGTCGCTGCACCGCCAGCTTCCACCTCTACGGCGGACTCAGCCGCTGCACCCACGGCTACAGCCACGGCAGCAGACTGCTGTGCTCCGATGGTTGCCTCCGGCTCGTCCACCGCATCTTCACGCCCGCGCTTCATCATCGGTCGAAGACAGGAGGAGGGAGGCGTAGGAAGGGAGGAGGGTTGTGAGGAAGGAGGAGAGGATGGTGAGGTGGTGAGGAAGGAAGAGAGGGTGGGGAGAGGACGAGGGTTTTCTACCCGATTTGGGGAAGAAATGCACTGCTCCTGCCTCTTGGAGTTACCGAGAAGCCGCGGGTGCCGATTTGACTTGACACACCCACCCGGCCGTCCCCATTCCACGTGGGGACGTGGCGGTCGTGCACGCGGTCGTGCACCTCCTGCGGTTTGCCATCAATTGCTATCGGTCTCACAAGTGGGTCCCCTTGTCATCCACACAACCGAGCCACCACATGTACCACATTTTTCTTTCTCCCCGTCTCGACCACTCCACATCTTTCTTTCTCCCCTTCTCGACCAGCGCCACCGCCATCGCCGCCATCTCTCGACGACCCCTCTCTTCGCTGCCGGTGCGCGGCCGCCGCCAACTCCGGCAAGTACATGAGATCTCCCCTCTTCTTCCCTTCCCCAACCGCGTCTCCCTACGGAGGCGGATTTGAGCCGATTGGTTTGGACTGAAACTTAGTTTTTGGATTGGATCTTGATTTGGTTTCTATGGTTTGAGACCAAATCAATCAATTAGTTTGAGCCACCACTACCACCTACTACTGCTTCAAATCCAAGAGCCGTTGTTGCTGGCCGGAGCTCGTCGCCTCTCTCGAGCTTTGACGCCATGTCTGATCTAGATTCATGACGTGCCCTCGCGTATGGCTTTTTCCACGGTTTGAACCTTTGGATTCAATCCAAAAGTTGAAAACGGTTTGGACTGGGTTGGATGACGAGCATGTATAGTTCGGTTTGGTCTAGATTCTAAATGAAAATATCTGGATTGGTTTGGTTTTGATGTGTGTTGTGGATTGGACTGGTTTTAGTTTGGATGCCGAACTATTCCCAGGTTTAGATGAGACGGGCATTGCCATTGTCATTGGCATTGCTTTATTACATAGATGATAGAAAATAGATTGATTGGCCATTGCCAGTATAGGTTATCACTATGATTTATTATATGTATGGTCTTTGTATTGTACTATGTACAATTCAACTTAGAGTTCAACACGTTCTGTGTAGAATGGAGGAAGCACAATGTGGACGCTGCAACTCACGGTGCCGGACCAGCCTTTCTACTGCCACGTTGTTCGGCATCTACTTCCAGCCTTCTTTTGTTTTTGCAGCGGTAACAATTTATATGAACCTTCTGACAGTACATTCTTTTTGGTTTTTTTTTGCTATTTCCACTAATTTATTGTGTCTGTTATTTGTTTTTATCTTACATAGATCTTACCATGCAATGTGAGATTGGCATTCAATGAGCTCGTCGCAGACATCGTGACCTTCGATGCTCTTGGGGGCCCATACACTATGCAGGTCAAGAAGGGGCGAAAGATAACCCAGATAGGAGGAGATGATTGGGCCCAGGATTTCTGTTATCTATCTAAATTTGATTCCGGATAGTGAGGATGAAGTTCATGAGGAGGAAGATGGTGCTGATTCAGATGATGACGATTCTGATGATGATGAGAACCCACTTGTTGAATACCTGTATGCCCAAGGACTCAGACTGGGCGACGAGGAAATCGGCAACCTCTGGGACATGCTTCCGCTACGTGAAGACTACCTAGGGAAGCCATTCGTGACCCGCCTCACAAGGACGAATGTTAAACGGCATATCATGGTATGTTACTTAGTGTGGTAATTACATGGTATACATGCTTAGTTAGTGTAGTAGTTCATATGATATGCATGTTGTAGTACTGTGATGAGAGGCCTAGTTTAGAATTCATTTAGTGAAGAATTTTATGACATGCATGTAGTGTAGTAATATGCGATGATATGCTTAGTGTACGCAGTAATCTAATGATATGCCTAATTACTGTAGTAATTTGATGCTTGGCGTATAGTGTACTGATGTGATGATATATATGCTCAGTGTTGAATCCAATGATATATGTGTCTTGAAGTGTATGCTTTGTTGATAATTGCACGTGACATGATCATATATCATGTCAACTGTTTTGCTATTTCCACTAATGTATATGATCAGGTCAACTGTTTTCAGAAATTACCTAAGAGGTTATTTGATAGCTGTGGCATCGACCCGGACGAAGAAGGCATGGCTGCTGGACTACGCCTTACCAGAACGGGCTCCATCACCAGCTATGCCTATGCAGTGGACACGGACGGTCGCACTGTCTTGAGCAGGGCAGGGTGGAAGAAGTTCCTTCGTGCCAAGAATCTTTGGGTAGGACAGGCCATCCTACTCACTGTTGCGAACACCCGTCGCCATGACTTGAGGATGATGATCACCATCCACCTCATTTAGAACTGCGGTGGGTCATGTTTCAATCTGAAATGAACTTGTTATGTTAGCTCTTGTTTGTGAGTACTTGTCGTGTATTACCGTACCTATATCTACTCATATCTAGGTACTATTGCTTGTGATGGATTGCAACTATTATTAACTGGTACCTAATGCTCTACTAGCTATGATTATTCCACTGTGTGATGTTTTATAGGCTGTAGTGTGACATGGTAATTGTTATATATGGTAGAGGCTTGTCTCTAAGACCTTGTACAATGCAAGGTGCTTAGGGATGTGCTTCCACTGTGTGATGTTTTGTACGTGCTAGGTTGTAGTATGAAATGCTAACTGTTCTATATGGTAGTGGCTGGTCTCTAATTGGACCGACATGTTGAACTAGTATCAATGGTAGAGGCGTTTCGTTATGCGCCACATCCAACAGTTCATATAATTAATTATCCAAAGATAACGGTATGAAACCCTTGGTCATACATAGCAACATTTCGTTCCTAAAAATTAAGGTACTTCCACATTCAAACTAACTAATACTACAAATTCGAAGGAACTACTTAATACATTAACAGCATATAGGGAAGTAGCCCTGGTCCAATGGCTTGAGAAATGACGAACAAAAACTGAAAGAAGAAGGATCAGTCAGTAGCAGCACCATCAGCCTCCCAGCCTCACAACTTCAGCCAGCCTGGTGAACTCCAGGTTTTTTCCTGCAAAACACACATGTGATGTTGGAGGCAAGAAAATAAATATGCCAGGGGAATTTGTCATGGCATCTAATCGCACGGAATGCTAGTACAAATGATGGAGAACAAAACATCCAACATGAGCAAATTCATAGGAGTTCTAGATCCATGGATATCATCAAGAAAAAATGCTCAGTTTTAATTCAGACACAAGACTAGGTGAAAACATGCATATGTCATATCAGCAACATTGATATGGCATCTTTGCAAGCTTGGGTCAGTGACTTGTCTTGTGTTTCATGGCATGACAATAATTTTAACAATAAATAGACATGAAATTGACCCAAACTCATGTACAAAGTTAGGCCATATGATGCATGGATTAATTCACACATAAATGACAAAATGCCAACTTTGTATAGAATTTGCAGTACTGAAATATTTCAGTGTGTACCGATGTGTACTGAAACTGCAGTAGTGAAATAATTCAGTGTGCATCGGTGTGTACTGAAATTGTAGTAACGAAATATTTCAATGCCTACCGGTGTGTACTGAAATATTTCAGTGTCTACCATTACAACATTACAAATTTTGCCTAGGGCAGTACCGAAATATTTCAATGCCTACCGGTGTGTACCAAAATATTTCAGTGTCCACCACTACAACATTACAAATTTTGCCTAGGGCAGTTCCGAAATATTTCAGTGCCTACCGGTGTGTACCGAAATATTTCAGTGTCTACCACTACAACATTACTAATCTTTCCTAGGGTTCATATGATGCCTAGGGTTCACATACATCATAATCCATCCTCCAAATCCATGTACTCAAATGTTCATGCAATTCATTGAGATTAAAATGCCATCTAGCATTCCCTCTCTGAACTATTATGATCAGTATCACCATGATGTAAGCACGAGTAGTAGAAAGATGAGGAGTGGGGAAGCTTACTCTAAACATAGCTACCGCCGCCGTTCAGACGAGGAGAGCGGCGAGGGAAGCGTGGAGAACGGCGGGGAAGCGAGGTCGCGACCATTGTCCTCCTCATCTTGCGCTTCGAAGTCTCCGGTGACTCGGTTGGAGGCTGCACAATCTGCAACGGCACCTCGTGCACGGTGGGTTCCTGATCCAGTGGATGCTCTACCCTGGATCTGAACGCCCACCACCTCCGCCTGGTCCACTCGCTGGACGAATTGGCATGCTCCATCGCCCAGAGGAGGATCTCGATCTTCTGAATCGGTTGCGCGGGCTGGGGGAAAAGCTTTGCCCTCTCCTTCTTCGTCAAATTCTTGAGAGTGGCCATTGCCGTACAGCTCATCTGCCTTGTGTTGTCAAACCAAGAATGGATCTCCCTCAACCTGGCCAACTTGACCTGGTCGCCGCCGGCGATCGACACGAAGTCGGTGTTCTCGCCGCCGGCCATCAGCTCGATCTATCGTCGAAGAGGGGGTGGGGGTGGGGAGGGTTGCCTGAGTGGAGCGAAGTTGCAGCGGCAAGAAGGAGGAGATGACTGCGGTGGACATGGAGGAGAGGGAGGAGGTGGCTGCCGATGAGTAATTGTGGAATGTGTAGCACCATGGCGGCGGTTATGCATTCGACGAGAGGGGCGGCGCGTGCAAATTTTCCTAGGACTAAACTGCCCCTAGATTAAAACGCGTCCCCACCTTGTCACGAGTACCGGTCCCACTTGTTTTAGTACTTTCGCGTACTTTCATCGGAGTACTACCCAGTATTTCGTATTTGTCTGCCGTTAGATCGACATCAACGAACGGTTCTAAAAAAGCCCAACCACTCTAAAACTTGTAATAGTTTGTAAGCATATGTTTGCTCGGAATAGCAGTGTTACTGGAAACTTATGTGTGTTTTCTTGGCTTGTAAGTCGCTAACTTTATTTGTTTAGAGCACTTGTGCTTGTAATAAAGTAAACAATGTTTACCATGTCTTTCGAAGATTGCAGTTTGAATTGTCGTGTTTTTTTATTTGTGAAAAGGAGGGTAAAACTCCAGCCTTTATAGCAAGTGACGCACACAACCATTCCAATGGGTCACCGGGGTTGATGCAGAGTAGAAAAGCAAACCGATCTGTATGAGATCAATGGGAATAGCATCTGAACGCGTGCGCATGGCCTTTCTCTATTCTCCTCTACATATGCTAATCAAGGACGAACTAATCAGTGATTTGTTTATTGTTCGAGCCTCTTTTGCACTAACCTTTTTCATTGCGACGCCTACTGATATATGTGAACTGAGGAAAGAGATCGGAGTGCACGCACATGGCGTAGGAATGGTCAAACCACGCAGACCGTACCTACGTCGGGCAGTGGCAGTGACGTCGCCTCGTACACAGGTCCGAAGGATGCAGTTGGCCACATATGTAATGTTGGCCAAAAAAATGCAGTCTAATAGAGTTGCCATATGCCTTCGGCTTATCATACCAGCCTTCGTATTTGACGATTTGGGACTGCCTTCTGAAACGCACCACAATTATATGTAGCGTGAAGAAATTTTAGGTGATCCCCCATCTCACATGCGATGACAGAAATATTAGGAAAAAAATATGTCCCACCACTTGTAGAAAAAGGGTCAAATGTGAAGCCCATTAATGCCGAGTTGAATTTGAGCCGGCACTAATGTGTCCATTAGTGCAGGTTGCACCGGCTAGGCGGGCGGAGATCATTAGTACCGGTTTGTGGGCAACCTTTAGTATCGGTTCATACCATGAACCGGTACTAATGAGGCTGTGTCGAGCTGTGGTTAGGCTGGGGCCCCACAACCACTTTTAGTACCGGTTCATGGCATGAACCGGTACTAGGGTTTCTTAGTAAGCTGATTTTTAGTTCTACCTCGCCAAGAGAGAGGCAGTAGGAGCGGTTTATAAGCCGTGAGTGTAGCGATGATGAAGGAGAGGCGCAATGCTCACATGTACGTTGCTTAGCTTCAAGCCTTTCGGAATAGCATAGATTGCACGGAGCTATGTGTATTGCGGTCTACACTATTCCAAAAGGTTTAAAGCTAATTAACCAGCATTGCACCTCTTTTTTTATTTTTAATAACTTATTTAAAATCCCGACTTCTCGTGTTCAGTATGCCGCATTCAAAGCGATGTCATCAATTTTCAACACGTTCTGACATCATTTATTGTTTTTTAGTCATTTAGCAATTTGTTTAGAGAGCTAAATGATCGTGAAATTGAAAATTACTATAAAATGAACTCTGAAAATGTTGGTATGGTATCATCATTTCACCCGCATAGCATGTGCGAAAAAGTAGAGAGGGTCACGGCAAAAACTGGACGCACTTCGTGTACAAACTGGACAATCTCTTTAGCAGTATCAGGGTTTCGGACGAGAACTCATCAGTTACACGGGCACTTCAATGTTTTTTAAACTTATTTGAACTTCAAAAAAAATTTGCATTCAGTATGCAGTATTCAAAGCGACGTTATCAATTTCCAACACGTTCTGACATCATTTGCTGTTTTTCAGTCATTTACCGATTTGTTTAGTGAGCTAAAAAACTGTGAAATTGAAAATCACTACAAATTAAACTCTGAAAATGTTGAAACTTGGCATGGAATCATCATTTCACCCGCATAGCATGTGCGAAAGAGTAGAGAGGGTCACGGCAAAAACTGGACGCACTTCGTGTACAAACTGGATAATCTCTTTCGGAGTATCAGGGTTTCGGACGAGAACTCATCTGTTACACAGGCACTCCAATGTTTTTTAAACTTATTTGAAATCCCAACTTCTTTTGTGTTCCGTATGCAGTATTTCAAGCGACGTCATCAATTTACAACACGTTCTGACATCATTTGATGTTTTTCAGTCATTTACCGATTTGTTTAGAGAGCTAAATGACCGTGAAATTGAAAAAATCACTACAAGATAAACTCTAAAAATGTTGAAACTTGGCATGGTGCCATCATTTCACCCGCATAGCATGTGTAAAAGAGTAGGGTCACGGCAAAAATTGGACGCACTTCGTGTACAAACTGGACAATTTTTTTCGGAGTATCAGGGTTTCGGATGAGAACTCATATGTTACACGGGCACTTCAATGTTTTTAAACTTATTTGAAATCCCGACTTCTTTTGCGTTCAGTATGCAGCATTCAAAGCGATGTCATCAATTTCCAACACGTTCTGACATTATTTGTTGTTTTTCGGTCATTTACCGATTTGTTTAAAGAGCTAAATGAATACAAAAAAGAAAAAAAGTATATAAAAAATGAATATCACAAACAAACTAAATACAGAAAAAAAAACTACTCAGAAATAAATAAAAAAATAAAGCAGAAAAGAAAAAAACTATATAAAAAATTACTCGAAAATAAATAGAAGAAAATAAATAATGCAGAAAAAAATCTACTCAGAAATAAATAGAAGAAAATAAATAAAGCAGAAAAAACTACTCAAAAATAAATAGAAGAATATAAATAAAGCAGAAAAGAAAAAACTATACAAAAAAATTACTCAAAAATAAATAGAAGAAAATAAATAATGCAGAAAAGAAAAAACTATATAAAAAATTACTCAAAAATAAATAGAAGAAAATAAATAATGCAGAAAAGAAAAAACTATAAAAAATTTGTTGGGGCGCTGCCCAGTGAGCCTGCCAGACCTAGGGTGTGCAAATTCAGGCCCAGAAAGGTACGACAGACTCACAGGGCAGCGCGCCATAGTTAGACTTAGAAGCCTGCTATATAGAGGAGTTTGAAGGAGCAGCCGCGGCTGGATTTATAAACCAATGCGGCTGCCCTTCGCTCGGCGAGGTGGAACTAAAATTGTGCACCACGGGTGGCAGCGCAACCCCTTTTAGTACCGGTTTGTGGCTTGAACCGGTACTAATGGGGGGCCTTTAGTACCGGTTTGAGGCACAAACCGGTACTAAAGGGGTCCGCTTCCCGCCGCTTGACCTGACCAAAATTGGCCTTTAGTATCAGTTGGTGGCTCCAACCGATACTAAAGGTCCATCCTATATATATATATGACACTTACGAAAATTTCAGTTTTCATCCGCCCGTCTTCTCTATCCAACTTTATCGCCCGATATCGTCGCTGCCGCACCGTCGCCCATCGCGCGCCGCCCTCGCCGCCCGTCGTCGACGTCCCCGCCGCGCGTCGTCGTCGTCCCCGTCGCCCCCGCCGCCCTCGTACTACATCGTCGTCTCAATCGCGTCGTCGCCCCCGCCGCCCGTCGTCGCCGTCCCCGTCGCGTCGCCGTCTCGCGCCGCCGCCCGTAGGCCGACGCCCAACGCTCGTAAACACACACACACACACACACACAAACACAAACACATATATTTTTTTTACTTATTTTCTGTTTTCTGTTGTTTAGATTAATGTTAGATGAATTACGTAGATAAGAATGTTAGAATGTTAATTAATGTTAGATGAATTAGATAGAAAAGTTGTTAAATATTCATGTCAATTGTTAGATTAATTAGCTAAATATTAATTAGGTATATATTTATGTCTGGGTCGATGTACAGACGCCTTCAGTTCTATCATTACGTGAGTTTCTCAACCATATTTATGTCTTCGATATTGTTTATTCAAAAATAGTTGACAAGTAATTTTTATTGACAGCCTATTTCCAATCAAGCAAACATGTCCGGCGCTTGGTAGACAGGACCGTCCACTGTCCCAGGATTGAACTAAATTGCGAGGAGATAAGTCATTATGTTTAATGGCTTGAGAATCTTGATGCTGTCAAGACAAAAAAATTCCTGCACTTAGAAATGTTAGTACTCAAAACGTGCGGCCAATAGTATTCGTACTGAACTACGGTCACATATATTTAGAAAAGATGGTAAGATTTCCACTATTTCTCCTGAGTGCATCTTTTGCATACATTATTTTTTTAAGCTAAACTTCATTGCTAAGTATGTTACTATACGATGTTCTTCAACAGGGACTCCCGATGAATGTTATGCCTGATTGGATCGAGACTAAAGGTGCCATGAATATTGTTAGCTTACGGCCAAGATATCCTACAATGCACTTTAGTGCATTCAGGTTTTCTAATAGCGAGGAATGCTTAATAGTAAAAGACTGGAGCAAAATTGTGAACGATCGCAGAGAAGTACTAGGGGCAGCAATCAGAAGCGCAACCCATGATTAGGAGACAGGTTCATCTGCATGCTCCAATATGATGAATCAGGAAAGCTATACATGTTCTATGCTATTTTACCTGAGAGAGAGCAGCAGGAGTGATTAGCTAGTTCATGCTCTTAGTACTTGTCTTCTCATGTCCGTGTTGTTCGTCTTGAACTTAATCTCAAAGAGTGATTTGCTTTTGTGGTGTTATGAACGCTTATAATATCATTACCATGTTGAACTCGATGATATCTTTGCTTCTGGTACAAGTGAATGTTTCTTCTTTAAGCTAGTGTTGGTGGTGATTAGATAGCGGTAATAACTATATGATGATTAAGTAGTGGTAATGAGACGACTATATATGATGATTTTAGCTAGCTATGAAAACTGTTGTTGGTGATGATATATATGATATGCAAGAATTTTTATTAATATGATGATGATGATGAGTTATTATATCTATGAAAGAAACCGCAGATTAGTTTCAACTGGATGGATTCTAGCTAAGTGATCAAGTATATACCATATCCATATTACCTCGATCACTTAATTAGGTGATCAAGTATAATATGGATATGGCATATACTTGATGACTTAGTTAGGATCCACATGCATCCAGTCAAACTAATCTGCGGTACTTTCACCTAATGATTTAACAACTCATTATAATGTAAAACAATCACTAAATTAAATTGAAAACACAAAATAAAAATAAAAATAAAAAATAAAATCAAAACACACCCAAACATTTAGTACTGGTTGGTGTTACCAGCCGGTACTAATGTCCTACGCGCACCCGGGCCTGCCTCGTGCCACGTGGTGGCACTTTAGCGCATGTTCGTGATGAACCGGTACTAAAGGGGGGGGGGGGGGGCTTTAGTCCCCACTCTTTAGTGCCGGTTGTGGAACCGGCACTAAAGCCCCTTACGAACCGGCGCTAAAGCCCGGTTCTGCACTAGTGCACTGATGAGTGGATCACATGATTATGAACACAACATACATGAAGAATCTTTTCGCACTCGTAGTTCCCGGAAAATTGAGAAAAGCAAGGAAATAATAATCCCCGGCAGTCATTCACGCATGTGCTCTTCCACATCTCTATGCAGTACCAATTGGGAAGATAGATTATGTGTACTTTATCGATCATCGTGCGCTAAAAGCACATGCTCGAGCCAAGGGACATCCACCAGATCAGCACCAAGAAATAAGACAAACGGAGGAGACTTAGTCTTCAGCACACCAACCACCTAAGTATTTAACTAAGGAGTACGCATGCCTACATCTTTTTTTTGCAGGTTTGTATACTCAAGGTGTACCCGGATAGAAGTAGAGCACGTCACAATAGCTCCATCCATACCTTCAGTAGTTCCTAAGTGGAGAGAGTGCAATGCAGAGGGCTGACCCGATGTTGGCGATGGCGTCGAGCACCGGAATTGCACCCCCTAGCTCGTCAAATGCTCTGGCGGTTGGTCTTTGGGATGCCCAGCAGTTGGAAGAGATCGGTGCCGGTGATACTAAGCCGGCGTCCATAAATCCGCTGCTGCTGGCATCGGCGTGTTTTGGCTCCTGGACGACACTGAATTATCTTTTCAGTAAGGAGGACAAACAAGCACCACTAATGGTCCAGCCTACTCAGGTATTTCTTGACTTGCTAATTGGATACTCCGTCGGCAACAGCACCAAAGGAAGACTGACCGTGCCGCAAGCTTCTGAAGATGTAGAGAATGTCGTTGATCAGCCTGCTTTGTCCACAACTACTCTGCTTCTCAAGGGCATCACAGCGGAGGGGGACACGGCATTACATGCAGTTGCTAGCAACGGTGACAGCGAGAAATTCTTGAAGTGTGCAATCATCATCTACAAGAGGGACCAAGACCTCCTCTATGTGGTGAATAAAAAGGGCGACACGCCTTTGCATTGTGCCGCCAGAGCCGGTAAATCTCAAATGCTCTCTTGTCTCGTTGAACTTGCTCAAAGTTGCAATAGGTTACACGAGCTCCTGAGGAAGGAGAATGTGCTTCAGGAGACAGCCTTGCATGATGCTGTCCGCATTGGAAATGGGGACATTGTGGAGCATCTATTGAAGGCTGATCCCGAGTTGGCAAATTATCCAAAAGAAGGCACTTCGCCATTGTACCTTGCAATTTCACTCGCACAATACGACATTGCACAGACACTACATGATAAGAGCAACGGCAATCTCTCATATTCGGGGCCAAATGGACAAAATGCGCTACATGCTGCGACTTTCCGAGGATCAGTTATTAGTTTCCTAATTTCAAAGTTAGGTACCATTTATTTCAAGCTTAAACTTCATTGGCTGCCTACAATTTTGGAATACATTCTTGTTGTGCGTATGTGTACGTGTACTGCGTGCATGTGTGTGTATATACATATCTGTTGCCAGTACCCAATAAGCATTGGTGTGTAAACGAAGGAGGATATGTGGGTAGGGAGTATGTACTAAGGAGTAGTAAACTAGTAACACATTTTCCTACATTCATATTATGCGAGGGATATAGCTGTGTGCATCATGTGATGCAGAGACCGGGGTAATCCCCTTCTCTAAAAGTATATTACTGCGAGGGATCCTATGGGGAAATATGACCATACACCAGCAGTATGTCATTTTGTCACATTGGTTAACACCCCTCCCCGCAGTAAGTGAATCTCTCGATGTTCCATAAGGTCGGCTGAAAAAGAAGGGAATGTCTGAAACTATTTTCTTCTGGATAATCTCCTGTTTATCTTGTTTCTTCACTTACTTTGGACTGACAAACAAAATATCACATTTTCAGCGATCACAAAACATTTGCTGAACTGGAATAATAGCCTTACGACTCATGGGGACACAGATGGGAGTACACCTCTTCACTTTGCTTCAGCTTTCAGGTGTTCTAATAGATTCAGACAATTGTTAGAAGCTAACCCAGCACTGGTGTATCAAGCAGACAACAAAGGATTGTTCCCCATACATGTCGATGTCGCTGCCTCTGTAGGTGCGAAAAATACCATAAACATTATACTTGAGAAATTTCCTAGTAGTGCTGGCTTGTGCACTGCTCAAGGACGGACATTCCTTCATGTTGCCGTTGAGAGAAGAAGCCTGGACATAGTGTCCTTTGTTTGCCAAACTCCATCTTTAGATTGGATTTTGAATATGAGAGACAGCGATGGGAATACTGCAATGCATTTGGCAGTACAGTCTGCGATGCTTCGTTGTTTTTGTTCTCTATTCGGTAATATGGAGACAATCATATATGGGTAATATATTGTCACCCTTATAATTTTCAAAGCTTGGCCCCTTCAAGAGAAACAAAATAATTAATACTCCCTCCGTCCCATAATGTAAGACGTTTTTTGACTACTAGTTAGTGTCTCCATATGGTACTGATATATTTTCTTTTTTTTCTTCAGAATAGTGACAATATTATATTGATGGCACTCGCTTTGGCTGGTGCTCGTAATAGTTGTTCTGTTCGTTGGGATCAGATTAGAGAAAAGTATATTGGCCAATTAAAACCAGAGGATGAGGTCAAAGAAGCAGAGAAGATGAAAGATTCTAGCCAAATGCTAGGCGTTGGTTCAGTTTTACTAACAACTATGGCATTTGGTGCAACTTTTGCTGTCCCTGGAGGTTTCATAGCAGATGATCGTACTAATCGAGGTACACCGATACTTGCAAGGAGATATACATTCGATGCTTTCATGATTGCGAATGCACTAGCTTTTATTTGCTCCGGAATAGCTACCATTGGTCTCATGCTCTCTGGATCTCCATTGATAAATTTGAGGACTCGCCGCATCAACTTAGGCGCATCTGTTTTCTTCATGTCAAGTTCAGTCACATGCTTGGCTGCTACTTTTGCACTAGGTGTGTATATGGTGCTAGCTCCGGTTGCTCATGCTACTGGCATTGTGGTGTGTGTGCTCTGTCCTCTCGCAGTGCTATATAGAAGCCTTGAAGTCCTGCTAAAGCTTGGTATTCTTGCATGACCATTGTGTCGTAGGATGGGCGATGGGCCTAATTCGTGCACTAAAACACTTAGCAATTGTGTCCGTTCTCCTGCTGCTCTGGGACCTATGGCCTTTCATACTTATCTTCGGTTGGGCCGCAATCGCACGGAATCTACGAAACCACTAATGGCAACAAGCATCAAATGTACGATGAGCTGCTGAAGATAGACAAATTGTCCCCGTTAGGCATGGGACTAATAGTCTGTGAGCATATATGTTTGCTCAGGATAACCTATTTTACGGAAGTCTTTGTGTGGGTTTTTCTTGGCTCATTAATTTATTTATTTCGAGTACTCATGCCTGTAATAAGGAAACAATGTTTGAGAATTCTTTTTTCCTATATATGATTGCAGTTCAAATAGTTGTTAATTGAAGCATGGGAAGCATGTACGGCTGAATTTTATATGGTGTGGTATGGTGTCATCAGTACATAATACGCACCAATTCATTAGGCAGGTTTTACCTTCCCCTGTTCTGCCACCTTTCCTTGTTCGTACCAAAAGTGCAGGAAGGCTGGCACTGTTTTTTTTTTCAAAAGAAAGGTATATGCATATTCAGAAAGTGAACCATGTTGTTGACAAAAATACCAAACAAAACAACAAAGTGGTACTCTACAACATACACATAAGCTATTTATGACAACTCAATGTTAAATGACAGCCTATCAAGTATCAATATATAATTTATTCCAGAGTTGTACTGCTACTGCCATCAAAAGGGAATCAAATAAACTACCCTACAGAATTTAGTGAATCAGAGTGTCATCACACATATTTGAAGTGTAATTAGCTGGTAACCAAAGTGGCCTAATTTTAATCCTCCTCACTGTAATTAGTTTATGCTTGTATACACGTAGAAGAGTACAGTAGCTGCCAATGAAAATGGCCGAATCTGTTTATGTGGAACTCTAGCACTCAGGGTCCAACATGCTAATCCAATATCACACAGAACAAGCTATATTCATACTAGAACCCAAGTACTCAGAACCTAGCGTACTGACTGAATTAACACAAAGCATAACCTAATTTCAGACTCAAAACGTAACAATCCAGTCTGCAAACCAAATTTGGTTCAACCAACGAAATCGGGCAGGAGATATTCAGGATTTCAATCTCACACAAGAACGTAGTACAGTCACTCACCTTGAAGTAATCGGATGCAAAGGTTCTCTGATTCAGCGGTGCGGTTGCAGCTTCTCCTCTTCCTTCAGTCCTGAAGCCTCTAAATTACCAAGTCTGCCTTCGTTAGTTGCTCCGGCGTGGAAACCACTGCTGCTCCGCCACAACACCACTGCCCATTGCGGCTCTATTTTTCCTTTCTACAGAGGTGTGTGTGAGTAATTGCGCGATAGGGGATCAAATCCGTGTGTCCGCATTTTTTTTCAGTTTGGTAATCAGTAGTTCAGTGCTTGGTAGCTATATGTATGCCAGTTCTTGGTAACCAAGATATTAGTAAGTTGGTTCTAATTCATACATGTATAGCAGCCAAAATGCTTTGTGGCTAATTATACGTTTTCTTGTAGTGAGTAATACATTGCAATATATAGGAAGCAGAGAGATGGCCGAGTACATACTACGTACATACTTCGATAGAATCAGTCTATCTATGACATCAAGCAAAACCAACCAGTGATAATTATGCTTATATAAATGAAATAAACTCACTCGTTTTACTTCTTGCTGGCAAGAAATGCCCGTGTTTCAGGAATTATTACAGAAACAACCAGCAATGCAGGCATGACAAGACGCAGTTGCAAAGAAATCAAGAGCTGATGATACTATTACAGTGCCATTACAAATAATTAAAAGCATGTACGCTTACAGTGCATAAGCAATTCTTATGATTTTTAATTACCAAAGGATGTAGTTGCCGCTCTTTGCTATGCACGGAGCTCTGGACCATGCTTCATCATGTTCTGCATCTCTGCCGCTCTCTGCTAGCTAGGCACGGAGCCCTGGAACATGCTTCATCTTGTCGTGCATCTGGTTCAAATCCCAGTCAGCCTTGAAGTCCTTGTGCAGGTCTAGCATCCAGAGCTTCTTCAGGGACCCAAGCGACTCGATGCCACGAGGGACCATACCGAGCTCTGAGAGCGACACGATGTAGATACCATCAACGCACGGAATGGCACCCTCCTCAATCTCCAGTTGCTTGACATTAGGCATGCGCCTCAAGACAAGCGTCTTCAACTGACAGAAGCACCCTGCAGAGAGCACCAATGTACCTGCACTACTCACCCTGTTAAGGCTGAGATAAGTGAGAGCTGGCAGATGAGATGCCAGCAGCTGCAGCGGGTCTTCATTCCCAAGATTGCACCAACTCAGAGCCAGATACTTGATATTCTTCCCATGACCCTGAAATATTGGACACTTGAGGGTCCCATCGGCCCAGCCACCTCTAATGATCAGTCTGTGGAGCCTCTTGGAAATTGGCTTGAGTGCTTGGAACGTAAGTGTCTCCTTCTCATCACATGCACAGAGAAGTAAGCTGGAAAGCAGAGGCATATCTGAGAGGGTTTTGAAAAGGTCATCACAGTTAGATGCATTGATGTTATCAACCCAAACAGTCTGCAGCTTATTCATTTTCTTCAGCTGAAGTGACAAGTCCTTGCTGGCATGGACGGTCTCAAGAGTTTGCAGTTCCTGGAAGTTGGAAATCATATTCGGCGCCTCGACTCCGACAAAGTACTGGAACTTCATCTGCTTCTCATCGGCAAACCTGTCAGCTAAAAGGTGTCGTAACTTCTCAACCTTCACAATTCCTGGCGGTAGTTTTTCTATTTTTGTTTGCTTGACGTCCAGCGTCTCGAGGTTTGACAGTTTTTCAATAGTGTCTGGCAGTGACTGAACTTTGGTGCGCCTCAAGCCGATGTAGCGGAGATTGAACAGATTCCCGATGGATGCCGGCACATGGCAGATTGCAGAGTCTTGAAGCTCGAGAACGGTAAGGTAGTTGGATCCAGACAAAACAGAGGAAATCATGTTGGTGGAGGACAAAGCTGCTGAAAGCGAGATGACGGTTCTGAGTCGTGGAAAATCCACTCCTGGAGCAGCTGCCATACTGTCTCTCCAACCGCATGTTGAGAACCGGCGAACTTCTTTATCCATGAGCGTCATTTCGCCCTGATCACTCGCGGAGCCAAACCTCTCCTCTTTAGCAACAGCAAGAGCCAGGTCTCGAACAATGTCATGCATCTTACATGTACTAACCCTGAAGAGCTCATCCCTCTCCACAACTTCCAGCATATTCCGGCCGATGAGTTCCATGAGACTCCTCTCAGCCACTTCCTCCGGCGTGCTGTTATCTTTCTTCTTTGCAAAACCTTCAGCAACCCACAACCGCACAAGGTTCTCCCGTGACATTTCATAGTCTTCACGGAACAAGCTACAGTACAGGAAGCAGTTCCTGAGATCACCAGGCAAGTCATGGTAGCTCAGATTAAGTATAGCCTGGACATGGTTATTCCCCCGCAGCTCGCTCCGGAGATGGTTGTACACCTGATTCCAGGCGTGCTCTGTTGGTTGCTTTGTGGACAATAGGCTGCCAGACGATACAATGGCCAATGGCAGGCCACGACACCGGTCAACTATAGCAGCCGCCACCTCCTCGAGCTCTGAAGGGCACTTGCGGCCCAGGCTGTTGTGGAAAGCCCTAGAGCAGAATAGCTTGAAAGATTCAACGCTACCCAATGGCTGCAATAGTAGGCGGTGCCTCACTGGAGCAAGAGCCGCAACATCTTCCTTCCGTGTTGTGATCATAACACGGCATCCTTGGAGACCCTGGAACGCACTGCACATCTGAGTATATGCTTCTTTATCCCACACATCATCAAGCACGATCAAACACTTCTTGTTTTGTAGTATCTTCTTTATAGCCTCTGTTAACTCATAAACATCAGCTTTAGAGCCCGCACTAAGAGGTGATGGCGGCGGCGACTCTTGTGTGTACTGTATCTTGGTGAGCAATGCCTTCAGCAAATCAACTACAACATACGCCCGTGACACCACAATCCAAGCATGAGCCTCAGGGAAGTTGGCTTTCTCCCGATCATACACATTTTTCACAAGGGTTGTCTTCCCCAAGCCTCCCATACCAGAAACAGTAATCACTGTGGTTTCTTTCTCATCGGTGGTCAGCCATTCGGTCAACTTGCTCCTGTTTTCACCAATTCCGACAAGGTCCTCATCACTAACACTTTCTGGAAAGCAGCCTCCCCATCGCTGCCTATCAATCTCTGCATGCTCATTTCTAATGGGTTGGACTATAGTACTCCAATAAATATGCAGTTCTTTGATGTGCCTGATCTCCCCCTCTATCTCTATAACTTCCTCAGCAATTTTACTGAAGACCTTAATATGGCGTGAACTTCTGAAGGCATACCGATTTAGGAAGCCTTCATCCTTGAGCTTCAGAGCCTCATATGAGTACTTGTCAATCACATCCTCAACATGGTAGGCCAGCCTCCTCACATTTCCAATCCAACCCTTGACGACATTGTTGCTGAGATGTGTTGTGCCCAAGTCTTGAATTACATCATTCATCGTCTTCAGCTCTATATCGATTCTTTTTATCTTTGCCGGCAATTCCTTTAGGTTGTCAACCTTCCTCGACAGCTTGTTGATGACAGCCAAGACAGCTTCATTCAAAACGATTGCCCCAATCTTTGACACAGCGAGCAGTATAGCCTCCGCCATCTGCTTCTGAAAAAACACCAACACAAAACAAGTTATATCAGTTTCAGGTCGGATAAAATGTAGCGCATATTATGTCGGATAAAATGTAGCGCATATTATGTTTATAAAGGATTATATGTCAGCTTGGACAAAATGTGGTGTATTATGTTTATAAAAGATTATACACATGGCTATATTGCCGCTTGGTATTTAGAACGTTTAGCCAATTTGTTAACCGAGCTTAATTATCTTCTGCCCATAACATGTACAGGAAAGACAAGCGCCATTGTATTATTATTATTATTACTCCCTCATGTCAAATTAATTGACGCAGCCTCTATAGAATGTCCATTCCTCCAATCCGAATTAATTTACACAGCCTCTACCCAATCAGAGGGAATATTTTTTTGATATAAAAGGAGCATGGATCCCACATTTTATTCATTTCACTGAAAACCGATATGGTGATACATCCAACATCCCCGCCGTCAGTCTCACACACATACAAAACCGCGCAAGACTTTCCAAGCACCAAACACACTATGGTATATATATAAAACTTTTCTACATCACACAGCTATGCAAAAACAGAACATAAAGCCACCTTACAGTTGTCAAGGACATAGAAAATCCACTCAACAGCACACTGAAAAATCGAGTGATGAAACATCATCTATATTAGTCACTGGAGCGTCAGTGCTTAGGCATAGATGGGTGGGAGAATGGCGGCCTCTGCCCAGAACATGTAGTAGGAAGATAAGCGCTATTGTAATATCTCTCTTTTTTTCCGATAAAAGGAGCATGGCTCCAGGCTTCCCTTTAAGATTTAACTGAAAACCAATTCGGTGATACAGCCAACATCCCCTGCCTTTCATCTGTCCTACACACATGCAGAAGTGCGCAAAACTTGGCCAGCCCCAAACACACCACGGTATATGTCAAGACAGAGAAATACTACATCACACGGTGATGCTGAAAGAAAACATGAAGCCAGTTTCTTATAAGTTGTACAGGACAGAGCAAATCCACTCAACAGCACGCTGAAAAATTGAGTGATGAAACTGGAAACATCATCTATGTTAGTTGGTCACAAGTGGTACTAGATGGGTGGAAAACCTATGATGGAGGCTTTCCTTTTTTCCATTCGATCCATGTTGGACCGGGTTCCATTGTCAGAGATAACGGAACATCCAAGAAAAGAAGATCAAGTTGATGATGGTGGCTTACCACGCGATCTGCTTCCGGGAGGTGGTTAGTGGCAGTTGGTGCCATGACAACCTCCCGGATCTGTTCGGGGAGGTCCTTAGACTCCCCTGCACTAGGCGCGCCCCCATTTGGGTGGCTCTGTGTACCCTTGCTTGGTCCCTTTGGTGTACCTGTAATAAACTAGTCATCGAACGCGTAATTCCGTGTCGTGTGACTAGGGCTGGACGTCCGAGCGAGCTTTTAGGCTCGGCTCAAAGCTCGCTCCAGCTCGGCCCGTTACAGCTCGGCCCGGTATGATAATTAGGTGAGCCGAGCTATGAAAATAGGCCCGATTCTCGACCGAGCCGAGCCGAGTTTCGCCCGGTCCAGCTTGGGGACTCGTTGAGGCCCATCCCAAATTCGCGTTAGGTCACAGCAGAGAGAGAGCACGCACGCGACGCAGTTTCCTCACCCTTCTCCCTTTCTCTGCCCGGCGCCGCCACCACTCTCCTCGCCGCGCCGCAGGCTGGACTCATCGGGCTTGGCACCGATGGCGACGGCCGACGCCGCCTTCCCTCACCACAGCGGACACAGACGAACGTGTCTCCCCTGGTTTCTCACCGAACGACAGGAGCAGGTAAGCGATCTCTTCTCTCCTTCCCATCCTTGCCCGTAGCTCCCTGCACTGGCGCACACACACGCACCAATTTGATGGATGGATCATGGATGGATGCTTGTAGTTTCGGTTGGAGGGCGCGGCTAGCTAGGAAACAAGATGGATGGATGCTAGACGAGTTTGATGGATGGATGCTTGTGTTTGTTGGCTGGAGAGTGCAGCTAACTAGGATGTATGCTATGCTGCACGAATTTGATTGATGGATGGATGAATTTGTTTGTGCTTGATTGTATAGACTGATTAGTGATTATTATCTATGTAAATTTTTGTTGATGATTGACCATTTGTTCTTCGCTGATGTATGCAGAGCCCCACTGTCGCAAGAATGGACAAGGAAAAGGGGAAGGAGAGTAGGAGAAGGAGAAGGAGAGGAGCTTGGTGTCCATTATGAAGACTAAGCCGCTTGTCCCAGGAAGCAGAAGGGGAAGGGCAAGGGCAAGGGTTGTGTCGCTGCAGAGGAAGCGGGCCAAGGATTACAGCAATGTCCCGCTCGCCGAGTTGTTATTAAGGGTAAAAAAAGCTCCACCGCCTTGATGTCTTGCTGACCCTGCCGACGCCAAGAGCCGCACCAACCCCACTGTCTGCCGCTGGATGGCGGATCTCAAGACCGCCGCCTACCAAGCCGACCATGTCCTCGAAAACTTCCGCTACGAGGCGCTGTGGCGCTGTGCCGACGACCACATCCGCGCCCCTCCTCCGTGAGTCCTCGTCTCTATTTTCAGTTTAATTTGGAAATGGATTTTCTGTTTAATTTGGAAGTGGAAGCCCCGTAATCTATGGAAATTGAAGGCTTTTAATTTTACTGAAATTAAAGATGGTCATGTGTAGCTCTGTTGTTTTCATTCAGTTTATCTATACCAATATAAAAAGATCCAAAGGGGCAGATCCAACTGATCTCGGCTATCAAACTAAGTCAATCCAACGACCTAGACTGATTCAATGTCAAGCGTTCAACGTGTTTAACGTGCAATTAATATCATACCAAATATTACACTAATTACAAAATTAACATACAAATAATAGCATACCTAATATCCACGTGCAATTAATATATTGCCTAAATATTAACGTGCATTGCACGTGCGCATTTACTAGTAAGTGTCAAGTGTCAAGTGTCAAATTTCATAGGACACTTGAAATCTAAGCATCAAAGAGGTTCAGTCAGTCTGTCCAGTGTCAACTAACACTTGAGATATTTGTCGAACACGTTTCCTACATCTTCACCGGTACGGTTGTGCCAAATATGTGTGTCCAAGCTCCTGTGTTTGCTGTTTTTGCTATCTAAAGATCAAATATATGTGTGTGCAAGCTTATGTATGTGTCGTTCTTGGTATCCAAAAGTCAAATATAAGTTTGTACAAGCTCATGTATATGCTGTTTTTGGTATCCAAAAGTCAAATATATATTTGTACAAGCTCATGTATATGCTGTTTTTGGTATCAAAAAGTCAAATATATGCGTGTCCAAGTTCATGTATGTGCTGTTTTTGTGTGCTAGGCAATGGAGCATGATAAGCAAGTGGAGAAGGATTATGAAGAGGAGGAAGAGAATGACGGGGACGAGGATGAGCAAGGTACTGTGTTTGAGGAGGAGGAAGATTCTCATTTTGATGTCAAAGCGCCAAGTGTTATGCTATGCAAAATTGCATTGTTTGGCTGTCAACGTTCAATATTTTTGCTGTCTAAAGTTCAAAGGAGGAGCTGTCCAAAATTCAAAAGCAACGATGCTCAATTCTTTTCATCACTATGACCATTTTTAAACCATAGACTGCTAGATGTTGCGTTTTTGCAATATAAAGTGCTTCTTTTCCAAATTATGGCTTTAATTGCTGTAGAAGATCAAAACTAGTCTTTAAAAACAGGTTCTGTTACATCCCAGCTGTTATGGCGCCAGCTGGCTCACGAGCCGGCTCGGTCTGAGCCGAGCCACAGCAAAAACAAGCCGAGCCGTCTAAAGCAGGCTCGTTGGCTGAGAGAGCCGAGCCGAGCCGAGCCGCTTGAGAGCGAGCCAAAGCCAGGCTCGGATCAAACTCGGCTCGGCTCGGCTCGTGTCCAGCCCTATGTGTGACTGATGTGATCTATAAAATGTGTGGCTTCTTACAGCTCTGGAGATCGAGACGTCATCGACAACATCATTGCGGGTCTTTGTTCCTTGGCGTCGGCTTTTGCTCCACCACCATCACCGCCGCCGCCGCCGCCGCCGCCCTCCGAGCCGGATTAGCTTTTGTTCTTTGGGTCTTGTCTTGCTGTGCCCCAGCGTGATTCTATGACTTGATTGTACTTTGTACTGCTATGTGAGATGCTTGGTTCTTTGCTTTATAATATATAAAGCGGGAGAAACCCCTTTTTCATAAAACTGAAAACTAATACGGTGATACAGCCAACATCCCCTGCCTTTCATCCGTCTCACACACATGCAGAATTGCGCAGAACTTGGCCAGCCGCCAAGCCCCAAACACACCACAGTTTATTGAAAGGAAAAAAGCCACAGTACATCACACAGAGATTCTAAAAGAGAAGACCCAGCTTGGGCATAGCAAATCCACTGAATAACACTCTGAAAAAATCGAGTGATGAAACATCATCTATGTTTTTTCTTTTTCTGTTTTTGCATCTACTGTATATGTTAGCTAGTCAGTGGGAGTGGGACCATAGATGGGTGGAAAACCTATTCTCCAGTGGTGGATGAACCCAAATCGGTATGCAAGACTGCAGCAACATCTATGGGGCCGGGTTCCACTGTCAGAGATAACGGAGCATCAAAAAAAGAAGATAAAGTTGATGATGGAGGCTTGGCTTACCACGCGATCTGCTTCCCGGCCGTCGAGCGGCCGCTACCGTTGCTCTCCGCTCTAGTCGCCGCCGCCGCTGCCCTCTCGGTTCAGCTGCAGTCGCCGCCTGGGAATCTCACGAAGCTCAGGCCGCGGCCTGGTCGTCTGGGTGGTAGGGAGTGGGGATTATGGAAGAAGGCGGGACTGCACGAGGCAGAGGCATGGCAGGCGGGAGAGCGGTGGAGGGGTGGAGCCGCTGGATCCATGGGCTGGGCGGAGGGAGCTTTGTAGATTTGGGGATATCTTGGTTGGTGCTCCGACTGATTGCTTGACCTGAACTGGGTCGTGGGTGTGGGTCGTCGGGGGAGGCGACCTGCGGCACCCTTTCCTTTCCTGCCAAATTCCATTCCGCGTCCAAGGCGCGGAACAGACGCGGTTTTCTAAAAAAATTAACACGATACAGAACCAAACGCTCATACGTACACGCATACATTCGTTCATATAAACGCGCACACACGCATTCTATCCTTATGAACACCTTCGAAAGAAGGAGTCGAGATATCGTCTCTTAAGATTTACGAAGTTATCGTAGGCACCTCGTCGTCGACGAACACGTCTCGACTTGAACCCTAGTGGGCTTGTGATACCACTGTCTCTCAAACTATCCAACCATTGTTGCTTCGCGGACACAGTTTCTGCTAGTTGTTGTTTTTCTGCTTCATACAAATACGCGACGAACTTTTTACAAAAAAATATGCAGTGGATATTTTTACAAACACATGATGAACATCTTATAAATATGCCACGGACACATGATGATCCGTTTTTGTATATAAAGTCATTTTTACTTTTTTTGCGGGTGACGGTCATTTTCAGAATTTCACAACCAAATCTTCTTTTTAAAAGGACCCCGATAAGTGCTGAATGTTCGGGATTTTGACCATGGCAAATCGAACATTTTTTGTGACAATTTATATTTGTTGACCATAGCAAATTTAGTTGGTAAGTACGGCAAATCCGCCCTCGCTTCGTTTTTTGCCAGGAAATTGCCATCCTCACCAACTAAACCCGTCGTTCTCGCGTTAACTAAAATTGCGATGAAGATCGTTCAATTTGCCATGGTTAAAAATCTGTTGTTCCAATTTATTATTTTCATTTCAAAATCTACGAGTGATTTCAATAGTTGAGCGTGGAATATGAACATTCTCCGTTCATCAATTATCTTTCTTTCTTTCTTCCCATAGCAAATTCCACGCCATATCAAGCACTCCCAACGAACACGAGCATATATTTTTTATGTAAAAACTTTTGATATATGCATCTTCCTTTTGTAACATGGTACATGCGCAAAATGCTCATACACTCATTCATATGAATGCACGCACGCACACCCTACCGTATGACTATGAGCACCTTTAAGAGACTGGGCGAGCACATCATTGACAAAGTCGCCAGAGAGGAAAGTCTTCTCTCACTGAACACTTGTCTCCCGAAAGACTGAAATAAATCTAGAAAATGCAAGCACTAGTGAAAGTTTAGGACTTGAACCTTGATAGACTGGGAGGGATACCATTATCCTACTAATCATCTAACCACATATTGATTCGCAAATCAATGCATTTTCATTCTACTAACCATCTAACCATATATTGATTCGCAAATCAATGCATTTTCAATCATGGTAGTACAACAGATTTTAGCCTTGGAGGTTTCGGTGGTTATAGTAATGGCCAAAGTGGTGGCCTAGTGCTATTTTGAGATTGCCATTATTAATGAAATGCTTTCTACCAGTTTGTAGTGCTAAATGGCCTCTAGGTTCAGCCGCTTGGAGATCGTAATATCCAAAGGGCATTTTAATCCAATACTCCCTCTGTACACTAACATAAGACATTTTTGCAGTTCAATTATCAAGAAAAATGACAAGCACAATTTTGGGACAACTGGACGCAGAATAACCAGTAAAAAAATTCTTCTGTTCATTGTCTGAATTAGAAAAGAAAGTCGCACGGTTTAAGATTCTAGCAACATGCACGCGTCTTCTCAAAGAAGCTACTACTCTCCGGACCGTTTACACATTTCGAGCCTAGCAGCACCCTCACCATATGCATTTGCACTATGTCCAGATCAACAAGATGTTGACACTTGACAGCCCATATATATGCAAAAATAAAAAGATGCAATCTCAAAGCGCGTTGCAGCCTGACGCCGTCACTTTCCTGTCTCTCTGCTTCTTCCTCTGTTCTTCAATCTTGAGAAACTAATTAATTATCAGCTGCCAACATGCCTTCGATTGTATATCTGCCCCAAGAATCTGCAGCAGCGCAGTGATGCCAAGAATCAAGAGTCCAAGACATGAGTGAACTTCCGGGACTCGGACTAGCGATAGCGCTGGTACATCCTCCGCAGATCTCGGCAGTGTACGCACGTCCATGGGGTCAGTGGGGGATCAAGGCAGTACGAGTGTACCCACTGCGATCGGCAGACGTGGCAGCTCAGTATAAGCTCTTCGGGCTCACGGCTGTGGCACATGTAGCAGGCCCCTTGGGTAGACTGCACGTTGGGTTCGGCAGACAGGTGAGCATCGAGAAGCACAAGTACATTAAGTCAAGCAGTAGCGGTTTTTGCACAGTGGAAGCAGATTTAACTCACCGATGATGATCCAAGAAGGTCGCCGTGGCCTTCGTCAGCAAACATGAAGATGTTGGTTGAAGCTCCACAAGTAACGGGGGTCTGCGAGTATATCTTCTGATCTGAAGTACCGGCCTCATCCACCTTGCTGATCCAGGAGAAACTGGCTTTGCAAAGTGGGCACGTTGAGACCTTTCCCCTGGAAGACTGAAACACACAGCATGCACATGTGTAAGCAGCAGCTACTACAACAAATAATTTCTGATCGAAAATTAGTTACAAACATAAGCAGCTAGCTAGAAGAATAGGTTTTCCGCTGACATCTAGTAATTTGTTTTGTTCAAGGCCTGCCTGCTGAGAGCTATCGGGAATGGTGACTGTATGTTCAATTTCTGATCTTATGTAAACTGGAAACATGTACTCCTATTTCAATCAGGATCTAATGCTGTACTGCTGCCCTGAATCCACGCTACCATACAAGCATTAAGCGCATATTTAGTGTGTTGTATAGTAGAGCAACATATATATTTAAAAGATATATAAATTGTGCAAAAGAAAACACATTATAAGCAGATTTTAAGGAGTGAATTTAACTAAAGGATTTTATTTATGTTGACGCAACATACCAGACAATCCGCCCATCCTTGAATGCATGAATAACAGAACCGATGTCCACATGGTAAGATGCCCCTCGAGGAAGAAAAATCAGTCCAGCAAATGACACATGAAAGCTCTGCTTGTCTTTGCAGGCTCGATGATTCTTCCATGGTGAGCTTCTCATCATCTCCCTTGTCATGATCAGCTGTGATGCCAAGGTCACTTTGATCTATTTTCTCTTGTGTACAGAAAGATGGTTCATGTCCTGACAAATCACCAGGTTGCAAGCTTCTCGACCTCTCACCCAAATCAATAGTTTCTTGCTCTTCACTCTTTTCCGGTTCGTAATCATGCATACTAGTTTCACAATGATCGTATATGCTTTCCAAGGTAGATTGCCGAAATGATGGTGCATTTGTGCTCCTTATTTTTCTCCGGGCTTCTCTAGTCGAAGTATCAAACATTTGTAGTTCCTCAAAACTATCTGACAAACTATCATCAGATAATTCCATAAGAGAGCGTGCATGCTTGCTTCGTGATCCCTTTCCCATAGGATCATTTCTTTCGCCCATCTGACCAACAACCTCATTACGCAGGAGACCTGACAAGTTTCCCTTTTGCTTCGATGTGCTCCGAGATGAAGTATAACTTGACGTGTGAAGGCCTTCTCTTATCTGTATTTTCATTAGATATATGTGTAAGTTTACAGCTGAGAATAGAACAGTTAGCGCAAGGGACAACGAAACAAGCTGAAACACGAAGTCAACTGCTCATCTTATCTATTCATCAAAGACCACATCAAAATTTTCTCATCTTGGGAATGTAAATGTAACTCATACAATATTCAAGGTCATCTACATAGCAATAACACTTCATATAGGTGCCCTTTCCAGTTTCGAGCATTAACAGGTCCTTTCGTAGTCAGGACTTAGGATTGACGGCTTCACTGTGTAACAAAAATATTGGTAGGTTTCCTAAACAGAATGAAGACCTTATGACAGCACAAAACAAAATCAAAAGCTTGTCAGGCTAAAGCTAGACAAATGAATTTATTTCAAAATGGTTCCAACGGAGTACGATTTGGAAATTACCATCAAACTTGAAGCATTGTCTCGCACATGTAGGACATCTGTATCAGTTGACTTCTGCTCACGCTTTAAACGCTTTTTTCCTCCTTTAACATCTCCTGAACGAATCTTTTTTGAATCCCCGGCGACGACTAAATTCTGAAGGCAACAGGGCAACCAAGGTCCATCAGGTAATTTACAGCATAACATGTCAGGAATAATGGCACTTCTGAAAAAATAACGCATTCTTCTAAGACCGTCAACTATTTGGGGCAACGAAGAGAAACCACAATGGGATGAATAACAGCACTATACTTATACAATATATAACAGAGTGATATACACACACAAAAAATAGGCCACTTGTGAGAAAAATCTACTTTAGCAACTCAAATTAACAGCTTCAATGATAACAATACAGAAAAGAAAAAGGTAATTTGAGCACTACACATGCAGTTAAAATATCAGTTTCTAATACAAAAAAAAAAAAACCACATCAGGTTCAAGCCTCAACTTACTTGCAGGACATACATGGTGTATTTTACTATAACGTCAGAACTGATCACTTAATTATTAAGTTATTTCATCAATCATACAGTTATGGAAAGCAAGATCGTTGTCTTACTATATAGAGCATGCCTGTCGCATGATTTGTCATCACACAGCAAATCTCTTACAGAAAAGATTAGCTTTTACTTAAGGAAATGGATCTAAACAGTGTTGTATTTGTTATCTGAAATGAATGGAAAAAATTGAACTGGGTGAAATGTAAAACCTGAAGACCAAATGGAGAATTAAGGGATTGGATTCACAAACTAAATCAATTGGAAACAATGGCTCTTACTTCTTTTAATAGGGATGATTCCAACCAGCCCTGATGCTCAAAATCAGAATCTGAATCATCGATCTTGAGCACATCCCTGGCATATGAAGTACTGCATAAATTAGAAGGTAACTCTTTCAAGCATGGATCCTCCCTGAAAATTGAAGCATTGTCTCGCGGATGTAGGATATCTTTATCACTTGACTTCTGCTCACGCTTTAAATGCCTTTTTCCTCTAACATCACCTGAACGAATCTTCTTCGAATTCCCGGCAACGTCTAAATTCTGAAGGCAACAGGGAAGCTCCATCAGGACATTTACAGCATAACTTGTCAGGAATAATGACACTTCAGAAAAAATATTGTATTTTTCTAAGACCATCAACCATTTGGGCCAATGGAGGGAAACCACAATGTGATGAATAACAGCACAATACTTACACAATATATAATAGAGTGAAATAAACAAAAATTTGGGCCGCTTCTGAGAAACACCAACTTTAGCAACTCAAATTAACAGCTTAAATGAAAACAATACAGAAAAGAAAAAGGTACTGAAATTTGAGTACAACACATGCAGATAAAATATCAGATTCCAATACAAAAAATCCACATCAGATTCAGGCCTTATAACTTACTTACAGGACATACATGGTGTATCTACTAAAACGTCAGAACCAATCACTTAATTACTAACTTAGTTCTTCATTTATAAAGTTATGGGAAGCAAGGACACTATCTTACTATATAGAGCATGCCTGTCGCACGATCTTTAATCAGTAATCACAAAGCAAATCTCTTACAGAAAATAATGGCTTTTACTTGAGGAGATGGATCTAAACAGTGTTGTATTTGTTATCTGAAATGAACGTTAAAAATTGAACGAGTGAAATCTAAAACCTGAAGACTAAATGGAGAATCAAGAGATTGGACTCATAAACTAAATCAACTGGAAATTGAAAATAACGGCTCTTACTTCTTTTAATAGGGATGAACCCGACCATCCCTGATGCTCCCAATCAGAATCTGAATCATCAATCTTGACCACATCGCTGGCATATGAAGTGTTGCATAAATCAGAAGGCAACTCTTTCAGGCACGGATCCTCCCTGAATGCGTTTCTCTTGGACCGCTTGCCTGGCAAAGCAGACAGCTGTGGGACTGGCCCGGCTTCTTCACCACTGGACATCAAGCACAACAAGATTTTCTGAGGATTACATAGCAAACAGTTTGATAGTGAGAAAAGGCATTATGCTACTTTGGCTAGTTTATTACAAGGCATCAACTAAGGGACGCATAAAGATTTGCAAGCATCTACATCAAATACACAGCTAGAGATGACAACAATGTGCATCGCTTTGTCACCGCAAATTAAACTGCTGCTGCAAACATGCACATGGAAATCAGAAACAAGTTGCGAAAATAATTCATAGTCCCAATTTTCACATTTACTTGGAAAATCCATTTTAACTAATTCATTCAGTTACACAACAGAGGCAATTAACCATGTACTACCACATGTATAACTGCACCGCGACAAAACAGCTGAAGAAATCGGCTTACCTTTCCATGGTGTAGGGGCCCTCGGGGAGGCGCCTCCCCTCCTTGAGGCAGTCCTGGAACCAGCGGTGGCTGACGATGCGCACCCGAAGCCTCCTGGCGATGTCGTACTTCTTCCCCTCGAGCCTCCAGCAAACCTAATCGCAATTAAACAAGGGAAATCAGCAGGGCATGCATATAGAGTGGAAACCAGAGTCGACGAGGGCGCCGCCCGTGAAACATTCATTACCAGGTGGG
This sequence comes from Triticum aestivum, assembly GCF_018294505.1. Lineage (NCBI taxonomy): Eukaryota > Viridiplantae > Streptophyta > Magnoliopsida > Poales > Poaceae > Triticum > Triticum aestivum. Next base: position 13,757,560 of record NC_057794.1, read on the forward strand.
TTATGGATCTGCTCATGGCGCCGACGTAGCTGGCGCCGGTCTCCGAGATGAGCTTCACGAGCCTGTGCCGCTCGTCGCCGTGGTAGCCGCTCACCGTCGCTATCACCCCGTCCATCCCCGCCGCCGGCATGGCTCCGCCCCTGGCGCGAGGCTCCGGGGACGAGGCGGGCGCGCGAGGAGACCGGCCCGAGGACGGGGACCGCGGGTGGGAGGTTGAAGGCGGGGCTGCGGGATGAGGGGATGGGCCGGCGGCGGGGCTGGCGGCGGCGGCTAGGGCCGGCCGAGATTTGGGAATGGGGAAAATATCGAGCGCGTACTGCCTCGATTTGGATCCAACCGGTGGCATTCCTGGCGTAAATTGTACCAACTCCACGATTTCGAATTCGCATGTTCTTTTTTTTCCCTTTGGCGTGTGCTGCGCAGCGATGGCCGTCCGATTCGCCCATCAGCCATCATCCACCGTTGGACCATGGCAACCGGGTCAACCGCAGCCGCGAGCCCGTCTTCAGCGGTGATGACACACGCAAGCATCGTCGTCCGGGCGTTGCACACGCCGTCGGACTCCACGGCGGCGGCATTGTCGGCACTCCAGTCGTCGCCGTGCAACAACATCATTGACGAATCAATACATTCCCATCTCCATTTTCCATCCATCTTAGTCGGTGGGCCATGTGAGGCAAGGCCGCCGAAAACAATGAATATCTTGACATGAAGAAATTACAGGGGATTGGGGTTGGACCCGACCGTGGGCGGATTACGAGACCTGCTTGTACGGTCCTACAATCCAGCGGTGATGCTCTTAGCAGAGACAAAAAGAAACGAGATCCAATGAATAAGCTCAAATGGAGTCTAGGATTCCGACATGGGGTGGCGGTTAATTGTGAGGGAAGAAGTGATCTGTTTAACTTTATGGTGGCAGGATGATGTAGAGGTTTGAGTTAGACCATCGTGTCGGTTTTATATAGCTGCGGTGATCACACTTGAGGGGAGAACCTTTAGATTCACTGGAATCTACGGTGAACCTCATACTGAGCTCCGACGGAAGACATGGGATGTTCTAAGATATCATAAGTCCCAAGATGATATCCCCGAGATGTGTGCTAGTGATTTTAACGAAGCTATGTCCCAATCGGAGCGGCTAGGTGGTATGGCCGGAGTCTCAACTAGACGGAGGCCTTTAGAGACCATCTTGAGGTGACTGCATTGGCGGTGGCGAATATTGAATACTTGGGATACACGTATACTTGAGACAATAAGATCCTTTGGAAAATGTTAAGATTCTGTTGGATGTGAGCGTAGTTGCGCATGTGACGACACAACTGTGGAGATATTAGTGCCTTTCTTTACGCTCTCGGCTGGATCAAAAAATCACACTTCTCACGAAATGAGCCCAAACAGTTTCCACACTCTCTCATCTCCATTGCAAGCCGACACACCAAGCCTCATTGCTTTCTGACATTCTATGCAATTTCTAGGGTTTTTTCAGTGAAAAAAATCCTAAAATAATGCCCAACGTGACGCAACATGCATTCGGTGTGCGAATTCGTTCAAATTTTACGTGGAGGGACGAGAAGGCACAAATCCAAGTGGTCAAGGACCGCGGCGGAGCCTACGGAGCGTCTGCGGCGGCGGGCGGGGGTGAGAGGGGTGGCGTGAGCGCAGCGGCACGGGAGTGGAGCGAGGGAGGCAGTGAAGGAGAGGCGCAGCTTTTCCTCAGCTGCCGAGTAGTGGAGTATATTTACGGGAAAGGCATACGCGGCTGAGAAAAATTTATCCTCAACTACGGGGGATTGGGGATCGGCTAGATGTCGGTTAGAGAAGTAAAACCGAATTTTTACTTCTCTAACTGTGTTATAGGAGATCGGTTACCGCGTTGTTGGGGAACGTAGCAGAATTTTAAAATTTTCTACGCATCACCATGATCAATCTATGGAGTCATCTAGCAACGAGGGAGAGAGGAGTGCATGTACATACCCTTGTAGATCACGAGCAGAAGCGTTCAAGAGAACGGGGTTGATGGAGTCGTACTCGACGTGATCCAAATCACCGAAGATCCTAGCGCCGAACGGACGGCACCTCCGCGTTCAACACACGTACGGAGCGAGGACGTCTCCCGCGCCTTGATCCAGCAAGGAGGAGGGAGAGGTTGAGGAAGAGGGCTCCAACAGCAGCACGACGGTGTGGTGGTGATGAAGTTGCAGTACTCCGGCAGGGCTTCGCCAAGCTCTTATGGAGGAGGAGAGGTGTTGGGGAGGGAAGGGGTTGCGCCTTGGATATTGTATGCAGCCCTCCCCTCACCCCTCTATTTATAGGGGAAGGGGAAAGGGGGCGGCCCCCTCTAGATGAGATCTAGAGGGGGGCGACGGCCAAGGGGAGGGGGGCTTGCCCCCCAAGCAAGGGGGCGCCCCCCCTTAGGGTTTTCCCCAACCCTAGGCGCATGGGCCCTAGGGGGGTGTGGCGCCCCAGCCCACTTGGGCTGGTTCCCTTCTCCATACAGCCCATAAGGCCCTCCGGAAGAGGTGGCCCCTTCCGGTGGACCCCCGGAACCCCTCCGGTGGCCCCGGTACAATACCGATATGCCCCCGAACCTTTTCGGCGACCGTATGACAACTTCCCATATATAAATCTTTACCTCCGGACCATTCCGGAACTCCTCGTGATGTCCGGGATCTCATCCGGGACTCCGAACAACATTCGGTAATCACATACAAGTCTTCTTAACAACCCTAGCGTCATCGAACCTTAAGTGTGTAGACCCTATGGGTTCGGGAGACATGCAGACATGACCGAGACGACTCCCCAACAGCGGGATCTGGATACCCATGTTGGCTCCCACATGCTCCACGATAATCTCATCGGATGAACCACGATGTCGAGGATTCAATCAGTCTGTATACAATTCCCTTTGTCAATCGGTACGTTACTTGCCCGAGACTCGATCGTCGGTATCCCAATACCTTGTTCAGTCTTGTTACCGGCAAGTCACTTTACTCGTACCGTAATGCATGATCCCGTGATCAACCACTTGATCACATTGAGCTCATTATGATGATGCATTACTGAGTGGGCCTAGAGATATCTCTCCGTCATACGGAGTGACAAATCCCAGTCTTGATTCGTGCCAACCCAACAGACACTTTCGAAGATACCTGTAATGTACCTTTATAGTCACCCAGTTACGTTGTGACGTTTGGCACACCCAAGGCACTCCTACGGTATCCAGGAGTTGCACAATCTCATGGTCTAAGGAAATGATACTTGACATTCAGAAAAGCTATAGCAAACGAACTACACGATCTTTGAGCTAAGCTTAGGATTGGATCTTGTCCATCACATCATTCTCCTAATGATGTGATCCCGTTATCAATGACATTCAATGTCCATAGTCAGGAAACCATGACTATCTTTTGATCAACGAGCTAGTCAACTAGAGGCTCACTAGGGACGTGTTGTGGTCTATGTATTCACACATGTATTACGATTTCCGGATAACACAATTATAGCATGAACAATAGACAATTATCATGAACAAAGAAATGTAATAATAACCATTTTATTATTGCCTCTAGGGAATATTTCCAACAGTCTCCCACTTGCACTAGAGTCAATATTCTAGTTACATTGTGATGAATCGAACACCCATGCAGTTATGGTGTTGATCATGTTTTGCTTTAGGGAGAGGTTTAGTCAACGGATCTGCTATATTCAGGTCTGTATGTACTTTACAAATCTCTATGTCTCCCTTTTTAACACTTTCACGAATGAAGTTGAAGCGACGCTTGATATGCCTAGTCTTCCTGTGAAACCTAGGCTCCTTGGCAAGGGCAATAGCTCCAGTGTTGTCACAGAAAAGAGTCAACGGGCCCGACGCATTGGGTATGACTCCTAGGTCGGTAATGAACTCCTTCACCCAGACTGCTTCTTGTGCTGCCTCCGAGGCTGCCATGTACTCCGCTTCACATGTAGATCCCGCCACAACGCTTTGCTTGCAACTACACCAGCTTACTGCCCCACCATCCAAAATATAAATGTATTCGGTTTGTGATTTAGAGTCATCCAAATCTGTGTCGAAGCTAGCATCGACGTAACCCTTTACGATGAGCTCTTCGTCACCTCCATAAACGAGAAACATTTCCTTGGTCCTTTTCAGGTACTTCAGGATATTCTTGACCGCTGTCCAGTGTTCCATGCCAGGATTACTTTGGTACCTTCCTACCAAACTTACGGCAAGGTTTACATCAGGTATGGTACACAACATAGCATACATGATAGACCCTATGGCCGAGGCATAGGGGACGACACTCATCTTTTCTCTATCTTCTGCCATGGTCGGGCATTGAGCCGTGCTCAATCTCGTACCTTGCAATACAGGCAAGAACCCCTTCTTTGACTGATCCATTTTAAACTTCTTCAATATCTTGTCAAGGTACGTACTCTGTGAAAGACCAATGAGGCGTCTTGATCTATCTCTATAGATCTTGATGCCTAATATATAAGCAGCTTCTCCAAGGTCCTTCATTGAAAAACACTTGTTCAAGTAGGTCCCATCAAAAGTATGTCATCCACATACAATATGAGAAATGCTACAGAGCTCCCACTCACTTTCTTGTAAATGCAGGCTTCTCCATAAGTCTGCATAAACCCAAACGCTTTGATCATCTCATCAAAACGAATGTTCCAACTCCGAGATTCTTGCACCAGCCCATAAATCGAGCGTTGGAGCTTGCACACCTTGTTAGCATTCTTAGGATCGACAAAACCTTCCGGCTGCATCATATACAATTCTTCCTTAAGGAAACCATTAAGGAATGCCGTTTTGACATCCATTTGCCATATCTGATAATCATAGAATGTGGCAATTGCTAACATGATTCGGACGGACTTCAGCTTTGCTACGGGTGAGAAAGTCTCATCGTAGTCAACCCCTTGAACTTGTCGATAACCCTTAGCGACAAGCCGAGCTTTATAGATGGTCACATTACCATCGGCGTCTGTCTTCTTCTTAAAGATCCATTTATTTTCTATGGCTCGCCGATCGACGGGTAAGTCAGTCAAAGTCCATACTTCGTTTCCATACATGGATCCTATCTCGGATTTCATGGCTTCCAGCCATTTGTCAGAATCTGGGCCCGCCATCACTTCTTCATAGTTCAAAGGTTCATCGTTGTCTAACAACATGATTTCCAAGACAGGGTTGTTGTACCACTCTGGTGCGGAAAGTGTCCTTGTGGACCTACGAAGTTCAGTAGCAACTTGATCTGAAGTTTCATGATCATCATCATCAACTTCCTCTCTAGTCGGTGCAGGCACCTCAGGAACATTTTCTTGAGCTGCGGTTCAAGAGGTAATACTTCATCAAGTTCTACCTTCCTCCCACTTATTTCTTTCGAGAGAAACTCTTTCTCTAGAAAGGACCCATTCTTGGCAACGAAGGTCTTACCTTCGGATCTGAGGTAGAAGGTATACCAAACAGTTTCTTTAGGGTATCCTATGAAGACGCATTTTTCCGATTTGGGTTCGAGCTTTTCAGGTTGAAGTTTCTTGACATAAGCATCGCATCCCCAAACTTTTAGAAACGACAGCTTAGGTTTCTTCCCAAACCATAATTCATATTGTGTCGTCTCAACGGATTTCGATGGAGCCCTATTTAAAGTGAATGCGGCAGTCTCTAAAGCATAGCCCCAAAATGATAGCGGTAAATCGGTAAGAGACATCATAGATCGCACCATATCTAATAGAGTGCGATTACAACGTTCGGACACACCATTACGCTGAGGTGTTCCAGGCGGCGTGAGTTGTGAAACTATTCCACATTTTCTTAAGTGTGTGCCAAATTCGTGACTCAAGTATTCTCCCCCACGATCTGATCGCAAGAACTTGATTTTCCTGTCACGTTGATTCTCAACCTCACTCTGAAATTCCTTGAACTTTTCAAAGGTCTCAGACTTGTGTTTCATTAAGTAGACATACCCATATCTACTCAAGTCATCAGTGAGGGTGAGAACATAACGATAGCCACCGCGAGCCTCAACACTCATTGGACCGCACACATCAGTATGTATGATTTCCAATAAGTTGGTTGCTCGCTCCATTGTTCCTGAGAACCGAGTCTTGGTCATTTTCCCATGAGGCATGGTTCGCACGTGTCAAATGATTCGTAATCAAGAGACTCTAAAAGTCCATCTGCATGGAGCTTCTTCATGCGTTTGACACCTATGTGACCAAGGCGGCAGTGCCACAAGTATGTGGGACTATCATTATCAACCTTACATATTTTGGTATTCACACTATGAATATGTGTAGCATTACGCTCGAGATTCATTAAGAATAAACCATTCACCATCGGAGCATGACCATAAAACATATCTCTCATATAAATAGAACAACCATTATTCTCGGATTTAAATGAGTAGCCATCTCGTATTAAACGTAGCAGAATTTTAAAATTTTCTACGCATCACCAAGATCAATCTATGGAGTCATCTAGCAACGAGGGAGAGAGGAGTGCATCTACATACCCTTGTAGATCACGAGCGGAAGCGTTCAAGAGAACGGGGTTGATGGAGTCGTACTCGACGTGATCCAAATCACCGAAGATCCTAGCACCGAACGGACGGCACCTCCGCGTTCAACACACGTACGGAGCGAGGACGTCTCCCGCGCCTTGATCCAGCAAGGAGGAGGGAGAGGTTGAGGAAGAGGGCTCCAACGGCAGCACGACGGCGTGGTGGTGATGAAGCCGCAGTACTCCGGCAGGGCTTCGCTAAGCTCTTATGGAGGAGGAGAGGTGTTGGGGAGGGGAGGGGCTGCGCCTTGGATGTTGTATGCAGCCCTTCCATCACCCCTCTATTTATAGGGGAAGGGGAAAGGGGGACGGCCCCCTCTAGATGAGATCTAGAGGGGGGGCGGCAGCCAAGGGGAGGGGGCCTTGCCCCCTGATGAAGCTATGTACCTAGGGTAGGGGCATGGACATGTCCTAAGCACGCTACCCAAGGACATCCCTAGAAGAAGTCACCTTTCAATCGACTTGGAGGTATCCCACTCGACGGATTGAAGACACTCGACCACGAAGCAATCACTCGACCAAGATCCAACCACTCGACTGCCAGGAGATCTAAAGTCACCCCGCACACAAACGGTCGGTCATTAAGTAGCTTTTATGGTCATCATAGCACTTTATTAGGGTGCTACCAGTAACCCCCGGTCTTAATGTACTTTAAAACCCTGCATTACTGAGGGCTGGAGGGGCCTGTCGAACTCTATATAAGCCACCCCCTCCTCAGTATCAAGGGTTCGCACCCCTGTTATTCATACACACATAATTCAGTCGACCGCCTCTGGGCACCGAGACGTAGGGTTGTTACTTCCTCCAAGAAGGGCCTGAACTCGTAATCCTTGTGTGTTCTTACAACTCCTCCATAGCTGAGATCTAGCCTCTCCGTACATACCCCCCTACATCACTGTCAGAGTTAGAACCCCGACAGTTGGCGCCCACCGTGGGGCTGGTGTTTTAGCGTTTGTTGGAGAAGTTGCAACTTTTTTCCGACCCGAATCATCATGGTTTTCGGCGGAGTTTTGGTGGAGAGCCACGAGATCCGTCTCGGCGCGCTCACATTCATCGTCGACGACTCTGCTTGGCTCTGGGAGGCTCCGCTCGACGTGGATGCACTCCCTGCTCACGGGGCAACACACTTCAGCGCGTGCGTCCGCGGCGTTCTCCTGCGACAACCGTCGACCCCCTACCGGTCGGCTCCTGTGTTGTCCTCCCTCCCTGTTTCCCGCCGGCACAAGCGCTCCAGTTGGTCGAGACTTCAACGGTGGGTGAGGCACGCGGTGGCACGTCAGTCGGCCGCCCCTCAAGTTGCGGCGATCGAGCCCGACGAATCCCTCTATGGCCTGTTCGATCTGTCGACTGGCTCCGCAGAGACCGCATCCGAGTGCGACAGTAGCGATTCGGCGGCGGAGGTTCTGATGGCTGATGGACCACCTAGTCCTCCCGGTTTTCCCCGCGCCGACGGAGGCGCGGGTGGAGGCGACCCGTCGCGTCCCCATGAGGAGTATCTTCCCGAGCCTCTCACGTCGCTGCAAAGAGAAGAACTTCGTCGCCGGAACATGGATGCACCGCACACTCCTATCATTGGAGAAACCCCCGAGGCTCGCGCCTTGGAGGACGCGCGCCTGGCGAATCTGGCCGAGCGCACTCGACTGGAAAACCTCCAGCGAGCACTCGACGAGCATGCGCGACAACGGGTTCCCGAATCCAGTCGACGTCAGCTCTTCCCGCCCCCGCAGGTATATCGAACTCCGATTCAGAATTTAGCAGCTGCAGCCCGCATAGCGGAGTCGATTCAGCCTTCCCAGTCGGAGGCTGGCAGAGGCTTGCTGCAGATCAGAGTGTTGCTCCGGGTAGCAGGAGATCAGAATTCCGCTGTTTCTCAGTCACGGAACAGGATTCACAGCAGATCCGTTGCCACGAACACAGTCCAGTCGGCTCACAGCCCGAGATCGCCCCCGAGGCGTGAGGGACGTGGAGACCGGCGTGACCTGTATGGGAACCATGAGCAGTATGAACACCGAGTCGGTCGTGACGGTCGGCGTCGAGTGCCCACGCCTCCCCCGAGGAGCGGGTCGTATGTGCCTCGCCAGCAGGATGACAGGCGCACTCATAGTGGTGGGCGAAGGGTTTCGGTCGACCCCAGAGGGCCAGGCTTTGACGCGAGATCCATTCTCGTTCAAGGTTTGGTCGATCGGAACAGGACTCACCGAGAAGGTCACGACAGAGATGCTCCCACCAGCAGCAGAGTGCATGTATCGGGGCCAGAGTGCTTTAGTCGAGCCATCAGGGCCGTTGTGATTCCTCCCAACTTCAGGTTGGCGACTGGAGTCAGTAAGTTCACTGGCGAGTCAAAGCCCGATACTTGGCTGGAAGATTACCGAGTGGCCGTCCAGATCGGCGGCGGCAATGATGAAGTGGCCATGAAGCACCTGCCTCTCATGTTAGAGGGCTCGGCCAGAGTGTGGCTGAACCAGTTGGCGCCTAGCAGCATTTACACTTGGGAGGATCTCTCCCGAGTGTTCGTCACCACATTCGAAGGCACATGCAAGCGATCGGCGGGGCTGACAGAACTGCGATCTTGTGTACAGAAGACAAATGAAACTTTGAGGGATTACATCCAGAGGTGGATCACGTTACATCACTCGGTGGAGAATGTGCCTGACCACCAAGCAGTTTGTGCTTTCAAGGAGGGTGTCAAGTACAGAGAACTGACTTTGAAATTCGGTCGAACCAGAGAGATGTCCCTGAATCGGATGATGGAGATTGCCACCAAGTATGCTAATGGTGAAGATGAGGATCGACTCCGGAGCGGCAAGCTGAAGTCAGTCGCCCAAGAAACCGGAGGGAATTCCAATCGGAAACAGAAGCAGAAAGCCGAGCCAGCTTCGCCTAAGTTTGTAAAAACAGTTTCCTACCGAGTGGCCTGCCAGCCACCCACTCGGGGGCTTAGCTGCGAATCCGTTTCACCTAAGTTTAAAAAAAATCCTACCGAGTGGAGCGCAATCCTCCCACTCGGGGGCTTAGCTGTAGTCCAGCACTCGCCTAAGTTCTCCCACTTAGAGACTTAGCTGCAGTCAGGCACTCGCCTAAGTTTGAAAAAATCCTACCGAGTAGAGAGCAATCCTCCCACTCGGGGGCTTAGCTGCAGTCCAGTACTCGCCTAAGTTCTCTCACTGAGAGACTTAGCTGCAGTCAGGCACTCGCCTAAGTTTGAAAAAATCCTACCGAGTAGAGAGCAATCCTCCCACTCGGGGGCTTAGCTGCAGTCCAGTACTCGCCTAAGTTCTCTCACTGAGAGACTTAGCTGCAGTCTGACACTCGCCTAAGTTTGAAAAAAATCCTACCGAGTGGAGAGCAATCCTCCCACTCGGGGGCTTAGCTGCAGTCCAGTACTCGCCTAAGTTCTCTCACTAAGAGACTTAGCTGCAGTCCGGCACTCGCCTAAGTTTGAAAAAATCCTACTAAGTGGAGAGCAATCCTCCCACTTGGGGGCTTAGCTGCAGTCCAGTACTCGCCTAAGTTCTCTCACTGAGAGACTTAGCTGCAGTCCAGCACTCGCCTAAGTTCGAAAAAAATCCTACCGAGTGGAGAGTAACCCTCCCACTCGGGGGCTTAGCTGCGGTCCAGTACTCGTCTAAGTTCTCCCAAACACATCTCGATCCTCCAGGACGACGAAGGGCAGGTCGACTGCCACCTTCTCCTGGAGAGCTTCGCCACAAATACAATGTGCGCTCCGTCCCACTCTGCAGTATCAGGGTGCGGGTCGACTGCCGCCCACCCCTGGGGAGCTTCACCAGAAATACAAGACACGGGTCGACTGTTTCCCCCTCCTTCGGAGCTGCGCTGCGAATACAGAAAGTTATCTCGAATAAAGATTGGGTTCGCTCAGTATGAGATTCATGAAGATATTCAACGATAAATCAAGTTTAGATAAGATTCAAAGGTCCTAGACCGCAGATCAAAGTACTCGAGCCTCCAGCTCGACAGAGTTTAACGGTTACAAAATCCACTCGGCATTCCGAGGCAAATTTAATGTGAAGCATAAAAGTTTTTATTCCTCAGGCGGAGGACTGGAAGGGATGACGAACTCGTCCAAGTCGATCCCGTCTGCAATGCGAGTGGCAGCAACAATGAAAGTCTCCATGAAGTCTTGAAAGTTGTGCTTCCTGGTATTGGCAACTTGGATGGCGGCCAACTTTTCTTCTCGCGCCTCCTTGCAGTGGACGCGGACCAGAGACAGAGCGACGTCAGCGCCACATCTAGCAGAAGATTTCTTGCATTCCGCCACTCGACCTGGGACTTCATTCAGTCGGGTCATCAAGGACTCGAGGTCATTCTGAAGCGTCGTCCTAGGCCAGAGCGACGTGTCGATCCGCGACATCGCAACCTTCAACCGAGCAAGATAGTCAACAACGCCGACAACACGAGATTCCAGTCGGAGCACGCTCATAGAAGCCTCATCCTTCACTGGAGAATTGATGGGGTCCAAGTCTGTCTCCACTCGACTGGTCTCCTCTTCGAAGTTCTGGCAGAACTCTGTAAACACAATTCAAGGATAAGTCAGTGGCTCTACGCAGGTTTGGTAATTGCAAGTCAGTCGGGCCGGAATAATTACCCTCGAGCATGACGAACAACTTCTTGGCAAGTCCACCGAGATAAGCCTCCAGATCGTTCCTCTTCCCCGCCAGTTCACTTGCCTTGTCACTCAGAGCTATATTGCCATTCTTCAGACGGCTGACCTCTCGATTAGCCGCGTCGAGAGCAGTTTTCAGCCTGGAGTTTTCCTTTTCAAGAGTACCGACTGAAGCCAGTTTTTCTTCAGCAAGCTTCGTTTTGTTCAGGGCCTCCTTCTGCGCTTCGACAAGGTCTTGATCCTTCTTCTTCAGAGCCTCCTCCATTTTGTCTGCGAAACAGCAAGTGAGATCAACATCGAGGACGGCCAGAAAGAAAGAACAGTCGACAAAAGATCACCAGCCATACCTTTTGCTTCGTCCCTCGCCTTCTGCAAGTTCTCCTGAGCAAGCTCCAAGTCAAGGTTCAGCTGGATCTGTTTGTTCTCCAACTCAGTGAAGCGAGCCACAAGTTCGCAGGATTTCTGCAAAAAATCAGTCGACAGACATCCAAGATAAGTTGCTTCTGAGTAACCAAGAGACAATGATGGCGTTTCTAAGACTACAGCCGAATCAAAAAACATTCAACAGTAGTCTCGGGGACTACACCCAGTGGGTGCACTCAGCGTGCCCCCACTGGTTCGACCAAAAAAAATCGACTGCTCGTAGTCGACCATGTACAGTTCCATTCGACATGGCCTGACCAGACCGAGTGAAGAAGTTTAGCTAAAGCGACACAATATAGAGACTACAGTCGACTGCCAGCAGTCCACCGTAGTCTCGGGGACTACACCCAATGGGTGCACTTAGCGTGCCCCCACTCGTCAAAAAGATTAATAGACACACCCAGTGGGTGTACAGATATAAAGATCTTCGGAAAAGAGATTCTTCAGATAGCATATCCTAACAGAACAAGCGGTGAATCGACTGACCTGGACGTTGCTCTGAAGAGCTGAACTCGCGTCATAAGTTGTTTGGCTGGCTTCCCGAACCACCTTCACTTGCTCCATCATGATCCCCGCCTGGCGTATAGCCTCTTTAGCGGCACCCACTTGGTCCTCAGGGACGTGGTGTGTGGCAAAAAGCAAAGGCGGATTTGCAGTCGACGTCGAAGGCCGGACACTCGTCAGAGGTTCAGCGAAGGTCACGGAAGCCCGAGTGGTATCACCACCCTCCCGAACTGCGGCCTCAGACACCGGAGTAGTTTGTGGGGTCTTGCCAGCCGGCGCCCTCCTGTTCCTTCGCGGCCTCAGCGGCACTTCGTCGTCATCATCAGGGAGGTCAATGACATGAGGAGGAGCTACAAGAAAAATCCAATCGACCGGAATTATAAGAAATCGTCAGTCGACCAAAAGCAAAGCATCAGTAATCGTACCGGGATTGGAGGTAACAGCGTCTTCCATCTCTTGATCATCGTCCTTGGCGGAGATCTCCGAGGTGGCAGCACTGCAAATTTCGAAAGTCAGTCAGCTTATTCAATGAGTGGACCAAGAGTCCGTCACGTTCGACAAAGGAAAACAAATTCTACTATTACCCAGAAATGGTGGGGACAGTCATCTTCATCTTGGGCAGAGCCTTGGGCGGCTTGGACGGCATCGCGCGTGGGTGCTTGGGAGCTTTTTCTGTCGGTGCTGGATATGAGGTCCGAGGGCGCTTCGACGACTGCCCAACAGGGACAGTCGCCTTACCACGTTCCCGCGCAGGGTCGTGTGTAAATTTGGATCGCCATTCCGAGCAGGGAGGTTCAACTTCTTCCTCCTCCTCTTCACTAGAGTCGGCGTCGTCATCCTCCTCTCCTTCGCCGTCAGATTCCCACTCTTCTCCCTCGTCTCCACTTTCGCCTCCGCTCGCCTCTCCTTCCTCGGCCTGCTCCTGTGCTCCGTTGGGTGTCGAGTACATCTCAGTAGTGGCCTAGAGGACAACAAACAAGACAAAAGTCAATCGACTGATCCAAAGAGAACAAATAAAGAAAGCAAGATCACAGTCGGAAACGCAAGGTCAGACCTTGTCCACTTCGTATGTTTGGTCGAGTGGAGGAATCCTCCTGGCTCCTTGGGGGTTGTCCTTGTTCCCTGTGATACTCGACAGCCACCCTTCCAACATCTCGTCAGTGACCTCCTCTGGGTGAATCCGAGTGGTGTCTTCGAGACCCGAGTACAGCCACATCGGGTGGTCACGAGCCTGAAGCGGTTGGATGCGCCTCCGAAGGAAGACTTCCAACAAGTCCATGCCAGTCACACCCTCGCGGACAAGCTGAACCACTCGACCAACCAGCACCTTGACTTGCGCCTTTTCCTCCGGCGTCACTTTCAGACAGGCAGGTTTTTGTGCTCGATTCAGAGAAAAAGGGGGAAGCCCAGTCGACTATCCTGGGGTCACCTGGTCTTTACAGTAAAACCAAGTCGACTGCCACCCACGGACTGACTCGGGAAAAGTGATAGACGGAAAGGAACTTTTTCCCCTATTCTGGATCGCCAGGCCCCCGCACAGCTGGATCACCTGTGTCTGTTCGTCACTCGACTTGGCCTTCTTGACTGACTAAGAGCGGCAAGTGAAGATGTGCTTGAAGAGTCCCCAATGGGGGCGGCAACCCAAAAAGTTTTCACACAAGGAAACGAAAGCAGCGAGATACACAATAGAATTGGGAGTAAAGTGATGGAGCTGCGCTCCGAAGAAGTTCAAGAAGCTCTGGAAAAAAGGATGAGGAGGCAGAGAGAATCCACGATCGATATGGGTGGCGAGGAGGATGCACTCACCATCAAGAGGCTGGGGTTCGACTTCTTTCCCCGAGAGACGCAGAGATTCGTGGGGAATGAGTCCCCCCTCGACCAGATCATCGAGATCATCCTGCCAAATCACCGACGGCATCCAGTCGCCCTGGATCCAATCCTTGGGCAGAGCAGTCCTCGAGGAAGATCCGCCCCGAGCGGACTTCTTCCCCTTCCCCTGCACCGCCGCCTTCTTCGTGCGCTCTAGAGCCGACGTTTTCTCCTTCACCATCATCGTCGGCGAAGCTCGAACAGACGTACGACACCAAGGTGAGAAAGAAGGTGGCGGAGGATCTTGTGAAGGAAGGGGGAAAAGTGAAGGCGCACTGTTCGGGGGTCCCGAGCCGGCAGCTTATAAGAGGTCGCTTCCGAGTGGCTGACTGGTAGGCCCAGGCAATCCCGTCAAATCCCGCAACAGGCGCGCGCGCGATACATGGCAAAAAAGGTGGCGCGGGGATCGAGGAGCTTCCGTCCTATCCCATCCGATTACTGCGGCCGCCCCCGTCCCACGCGCTTCCCGAAATTCAAATCCCGCAAGACCCGCGGGCCGCAGAACAACTCGTCAAACAGAAGATCCCTTTCACACCGTCACTCGGAACTTCACAAGTAAAGAAATTCACTCGACAAGAGGCCAAGAATGGATCAAGGCGACTGAAAGAAGTTGACGACGTCATCCGTGACAATCGATCCAAAATAAGACATTCATATAACATGAAGAACCAGTCGGAAAAATCCCCAACTCCTTCCCCACTCAAACCTCGATCCATTCGAGGGCTAATGATGAAGCTATGTACCTAGGGTAGGGGCATGGACCTGTCCTAAGTACCCTACCCAAGGACATCCCTAGAAGAAGTCACCTTTCAATCAACTTGGAGGTATCCCACTCGACGGATTGAAGACACTCGACCACGAAGCAATCACTCGACCAAGATCCAACCACTCGACTGTCAGGAGATCTAAAGTCACCCCGCACGCAAACGGTCGATCATTAAGTTGCTTTTATGGTCATCATAGCACTTTATTAGGGCGTTACCAGTAACCCCCAGTCTTAATGTACTTTAAAACCCTGCATTACTGAGGGCTGGAGGGGCCTGGCGAACTCTATATAAGCCACCCCCTCCTCAGTATCAAGGGTTCGCACCCCTGTTATTCATACACACATAATTCAGTCGACCGCCTCCGGGCACCGAGACGTAGGGCTGTTACTTCCTCCGAGAAGGGCCTGAACTCGTAATCCTTGTGTGTTCTTACAACTCCTCCATAGCTGAGATCTAGCCTCTCCGTACATACCCCCCTACATCAATGTCAGAGTTAGAACCACGACACCCCCCAAGCAAGGGGGCGCCCCCCCTTAGGGTTTCCCCCAACCCTAGGCGCATGGGCCCTAGGGGGGTGTGGCGCCCCAGCCCACTTGGGCTGGTTACCTTCTCCATACAGCCCATAAGGCCCTTCGGAAGAGGTGGCCCCTCCCAGTGGACCCCCGGAACCCCTCCGGTGGCCCCGGTACAATACCGATATGCCCCCGAACCTTTCTGGCGACCGTATGACAACTTCCCATATATAAATCTTTACCTCCGGACCATTCTGGAACTCCTCTTGACGTCCGGGATCTCATCCGGGACTCCGAACAACATTCAGTAATCACATACAAGTCTTCCTAACAACCCTAGCATCACCGAACCTTAAGTGTGTAGACCCTATGGGTTCGGGAGACATGCAGACATGACCGAGACGACTCTCCGGTCAATAACCAACACCGGGATCTGGATACCCATGTTGGCTCCCACATGCTCCACGATGATCTCATCGGATGAACCACGATGTCGAGGATTCAATCAATCCGTATACAATTCCCTTTGTCAATCGGTACGTTACTTGCCCGAGACTCGATCGTCGGTATCCCAATACCTTATTCAGTCTCATTACCGGCAAGTCACTTTACTCGTACCGTAATGCATGATCCCGTGATCAACCACTTGATCACATTGAGCTCATTATGATGATACATTACTGAGTGGGCCCAGAGATACCTCTCCGTCATATGGAGTGACAAATCCCAGTCTCGATTCGTGCCAACCCAACAGACACTTTCGGAGATACCTGTAATGTACCTTTATAGTCACCCAGTTACGTTGTGACGTTTGGCACACCCAAGGCACTCCTACGGTATCCAGGAGTTGCACAATCTCATGGTCTAAGGAAATGATACTTGACATTCAGAAAAGCTACAGCAAACGAACTACACGATCTTTGAGCTAAGCTTAGGATTGGGTCTTGTCCATCACATCATTCTCCTAATGATGTGATCCCGTTATCAATGACATCCAATGTCCATAGTCAGGAAACCATGACTATCTTTTGATCAACGAGCTAGTCAACTAGAGGCTCACTAGGGACGTGTTGTGGTCTATGTATTCACACATGTATTACGATTTCCGGATAACACAATTATAGCATGAACAATAGACAATTATCATCACTAGTAGAAAATAGGGCTTTGGTCCAGGCCGGGTCAGCCCATTAATCCCGGTTCAGTCCAGAACCGGGACCAATGTGGGCATTGGTCCCGGTTCGTGAGCCCAGGGGGCCGGCCGGGCCACGTGGGCCATTGGTCCTTGTTCATCTAGACCTTTTGGTCCCGGTTGGTGGGATGAACCGGGACCAATGGACCTCGCTCCTGGCCCACCAACATTTTGGTCCCGGTTGGTGGCTTGAACCGGGACCAAAGGCTCCCCTTTAGTCCCGGCTCATGTCACCAACCGGGACCAATGAGGTGCCTACTATATACCCCTCGCTCGCGAGCAGAGCACCCCAGTGCTCTGTTTTTCTCTGGCCGAGGGGGAGAGGGCTTTGTGGTGCTCTAGCTCACCTCCTATGCACATGAGGTGTTCGATGGAATGCCCGAGCCACACTACTTAAGCTTTCTCCTCTCGAAGCTCGACCTCCAAGCTCCATTTTCCTTGAGATTTGTCTAGATTTAGCGGTCCGTCACGCCCCGTCCCCGTCTTCACCGCCATCGATCACCCGCGCCGATCTCATCATCGACATCACCGTGGTGAGCCTCTTGTTCTTATCTTCTTTCCGAAAGGAAAAATATTCTTACTTGTATGTTTAGATAGATACTTGTATCATTTTCTTACATTTATTATTGCATCTTATATAGTGCGATGGTTTTGGTATCCGCCCCCGTCGGCCCTCGTCTTGTCTATGATTCGGATGTGGTATGTATATTATCTTTATAACTATTGGTTCATTTATTGTTTATGAAAATTATGCCGACCAACGTGACATAGATTTTATTTATCTAGGATGTATGTGAATCAGAAATGCCAACCGACCCTATTGTCGAGAGGTTAAATTTAGTTGAAGAAGAAAACAATTTGTTGAAGGAAAAAATAAAAAAATGAGGAGGAGAAGATGATATTGGAGTTGCATGTTGTGGATGTCGTCGATGATCACAAGATCAAGATGGATGCAATGCGCTTGAAGATTAGAAAGATTAGAAAATATGCCATTCATACCGAGGCTTGGTATCATTATGCCGTTGGATCAATTGTTACCTTGGTTGCGATTATGATCGCATTTGTTTTCACATTGAAATGTTTTACATAGTTTCAATGTATGGTTTAATTAATTAAATGCTCTGGAGAGCTATATGTTGTTAGATGAGAACTATGTATGCACTTTGGTTTTAATGTGATGATGAACTTCTATTAATTTGGACACTTAATTATATATAATGCACGCAGATGAACTGGCAATGGATGTACGATGACAGACACACCCGCGAGTATGTTAAGGGCGTGCATGAGTTCCTCGATGCGGCTGAGGCAAACAAGCAGAATGGTTTTATGTGTTGTCCATGCACTGATTGTGGGAATACGAGGTCTTACTCTAACCGGAAAATCCTTCACTCCCACCTGCTTTACAAGGGTTTCATGCCACACTATAATGTTTGGACAAGGTACGGAGAAATAGGGGTTATGACGGAAGACAACGAAGAAGAAGACTACGATGACAACTATGTGCCCCCTGAATACGGTGATGCTGCAACGGGGGGAGCTGGTGAAGATCAAGAGGAACCAGACGATGTGCCCAATGATGCTGCAATGGGTGAAGCTGCTGAAGATCAAGAGGAACCAGACGATGTGCCCGATGATGATGATCTCCGCCGGGTCATTGTTGATGCAAGGACGCAATGCATTAGTCAAAAGGATAAGCTGAAGTTCGATCACATGTTAGAGGATCACAAAAAAGGGTTATACCCCAATTGCGAAGATGGCAACACAAAGCTCGGTACCGTACTGGAATTGCTGCAGTGGAAGGCAGAGAATGCTATGGCTGACAAAGGATTTGAGAAGCTACTGAAAATATTGAAGAAGAAGCTTCCCAAGGATGACGAATTGCCCGACAGTACATACGCAGCAAAGAAGGTCGTATGCCCTCTAGGATTGGAGGTGGAGAAGATACATGCATGCCCTAATGACTGCATCCTCTACCACGGTGCATACAAGGATCTGAACGCATGCCCGGTATGCGGTGCATTGCGGTATAAGATCAGACGACATGACCCTGGTGATGTTGACGGCGAGCCCCCCAGGAAGAGGGTTCCTACGAAGGTGATGTGGTATGCTCCTATAATACCACGGTTGAAACGTCTGTTCAAAAACGAAGAGCATGCCAAGTTGATGCGATGGCACAGTGAGAACTGAAGGAAAGATGGGAAGTTGAGAGCAGCCGCTGATGGGTCGCAATGGAGAAAAATCGAGAGAAAGTACTAGGATGAGTTTGCAAAGGACCCAAGGAATGTATGGTTTGCTTTAAGCGCGGATGGCATTAATCCTTTCGGGGAGCAGAGCAGCAATCACATCACCTGGCCCGTGACTCTATGTATGTATAACCTTCCTCCTTGGATGTGCATGAAGCGGAAGTTCATTATGATGCCAGTTCTCATCCAAGGCCCTAAGCAACCCGACAACGAAATTGATGTGTACCTAAGGCCATTAGTTGAAGAACTTTTACAGCTGTGGAATGAAAACGGTGTACGTACGTGGGATGAGCACAGACAGGAGGAATTTAACCTTAAGGCGTTGCTGTTCGTGACCATCAATGATTGGCCCACTCTCAGTAACCTTTCAGGACAGACAAACAAAGGATACCACGCATGCACGCACTGTTTAGATGACACTGAAAGTATATACCTGGACAAATGCAGGAAGAATGTGTACCTGGGCCATTGTCGATTTCTTCCGACCAACCATCAATGTCAAAAGAAAGGCAAGCATTTCAAAGGCGAGGCAGATCACCGGAAGAAGCCCGCCATGCGCACCGGTGATCACGTGCTTGCTATGGTCAATGATTTACACTACGTAATCTTTGGAAAGGGTCCCGGTGGACTAGCTGTTCTGAATGATGCTGAGGGACACGCACCCATGTGGAAGAAGAAATCTATATTTTGGGACCTACCCTACTGGAAAGACCTAGAGGTCCGCTCATCAATCGACGTGATGCACGTGATGAAGAACCTTTGCGTGAACCTGCTAGGCTTCTTGGGCGTGTATGGGAAGACAAAAGATACACCTGAGGCACGGGAGGACCTGCAACGTTTGCACGAAAAAGACAGCATGCCTCTGAAGCAGTATAAAGGTCCTGCCAGCTACACTCTTACGAAAGAAGAGAAAGAAATCTTCTTTGAATGCCTGCTCAGTATGAAGGTCACGACTGGCTTCTCATCGAATATAAAGGGAATAATAAATATGCCAGAGAAAAAGTTTCAGAACCTAAAGTCTCATGACTGCCACGTGATTATGACGCAACTGCTTCCGGTTGCATTGAGGGGGCTTCTACCAGAAAACATCCGATTAGCCATTGTGAAGCTATGTGCATTCCTCAATGCAATCTCTCAGAAGGTGATCGATCCAGAAATCGTACCAAGGCTAAGGAGTGATGTGGCGCAATGTCTTGTCAGTTTCGAGCTGGTGTTCCCACCATCCTTCTTCAATATCATGACGCACGTCCTAGTTCATCTAGTCGACGAGATTGTCATCCCGGGGCCCGTATTTCTACACAATATGTTCCCCTTTGAGAGGTTCATGGGAGTCCTAAAGAAATATGTCTGTAATCGTGCTAGGCTAGAAGGAAGCATCTCCATGGGCCATCAAACAGAGGATGTTATCGGGTTTTGTATTGACTTCATTCCTGGCCTTAACAAGATAGGTCTCCCTAAATCGCAGTATGAGGGGAGACTGACTGGAAAAGGCACTCTTGGAAGAGACTCAATAATATGCAGGGACGGATATTCTTGGTCTCAAGCACACTACACAGTTCTACAGAACTCTACCTTGGTGACCCCGTATGTCGATGAACACAAGAACAGTCTGCGCTCCAAACACCCGGAGTAGTGCGACGACTGGATTACATGTGAACACATCAGGACTTTCAGCAGTTGGTTGGAAACACGTCTCAGAGGTGACAACACTGTTTATGATGAGTTGTACTTGTTGTCCAGGGGACCATCTTTGACTGTATTGACTTACAAAGGATACGAGATAAATGGGAATACATTTTACACGATCGCCCAAGATCAAAAGAGCACCAACCAAAACAGCGGTGTCCGCTTTGATGCAGCAACCGAGAGCGGAAAGGATACATATTATGGTTACATAGTGGACATATGGGAACTTGACTACGGACCTGATTTTAAGGTCCCTTTGTTTAAGTGCAAATGGGTCAATCTGTTAGGCGGCGGGGTACAGGTAGACCCACGGTACGGAATGACAACAGTGGATCTGAAAAATCTTGGGTACACTGACGAACCGTTCGTCCTAGCCAATGATGTGGCACAGGTTATCTATGTGAAGGACATGTCTACCAAACCGAGAAAAGAAAAAGATAAGGAAGCGAATACATCATACGATGAGCCAAAGCGCCACATAGTTCTTTCAGGAAAAAGGGACATCCTGGGAGTGGACGGCAAGACAAACATGTCTGAAGATTATGAAAAGTTTCATGAAATTCCTCCCTTCAATGTCAAGGCTGACCCAAGCATCCTGATAAACAATGAAGATTATCCATGGTTACGGCGCAATAAGAAAATGACACAAGTGAAGAAAAAGTGAAGACTTTCTCCCGCAACTTTGTAACACACGAACATGCTACCATTGTCCGTTTTGTACATGCACATGCTATGTGGGTGAAATTATGATACCATCCCAACTTTCAACTTTTTCAGAGTTCATTTGAAATGCTTTCATGTCTTATGGTTCGACCCTCGTAATACCATGACCATTAGTCCCTGGCCCATGCCAACTTTCAACTTTCTAAAACTAATGGCACTAACAGAAAGTTTATAATTTTGCTCCTCGCCCCTAGCCCATGAACATTAGTCCCGGTTTGTGCCACAAACCGGGACTAAAGGGTTGGTCCTTGTTGCGGGCCGAGTTTAGTCCCACCTCGCCAACCGAAGGGGGCTCACACCGGTTTATAAGCCCTTCCCTCCCTGCCTTGTTGAGCTCCTCTCAAAGTGAAAATAGATGCCCTAATAGAGAAAAGTTTAACCTAAATTCATAGTGAGTTTCTCTGAAATTCATAGAAATTTACTAGGAATTTAGGTTGAATTTTCTCTATAAACGCATCTATTCTCAGTTTTTAGTAAGTTAATCACAAACTTGTGATTCAAACAATTTTCAAAGAATTCAAATTTTAACTATTCAAATTTGAAAACTAATGGCACTAACAGAAAGTTTATAATTTTTCTAAAACTAATGGCACTAACAGAAAGTTTATAATTTTGCTAACCTAAAAGCAAACAGAATTAAAAATTAAAGCAAAAAACAAAAGAAAATAAATAATGCAAAAAACAAATAAAAAAACAGGAAAAAACTATTTTTATAGTAAAGTTAATCACAAAATAAAATAAATAAAGCAACAAAGAAAACAAAAAAACTAAAAAAGTGTTTTCAAATTTGAAAACTAATGGCACTAACAGAAAGTTTATAATTTTTCTAAAACTAATGGCACTAACAGAAAGTTTATAATTTTGCTAACCTAAAAGCAAACAGAATTAAAAATTAAAGCAAAAAACAAAAGAAAATAAATAATGCAAAAAACAAATCAAAAAAACAGGAAAAAACTATTTTTATAGTAAAGTTAATCACAAAATAAAATAAATAAAGCAACAAAGAAAACAAAAAAACAAAAAAATTATTTTCAAATTTGAAAACTAATGGCATTAACAAAAAGTTTATAATTTTTCTGAAACTAAAAGCATAAAGAATTAAAAAATAAAGCAAAAAACAAAAGAAAATAAATAAAGCAACAAAAAAACAAAAAATGCCACCTACTGGGCCACCACGGCCTGAATACGACTAGAAACCCTACCATGGGCCAGGATTCAGGCCCGCAGCAGGCCCAGTAGGCCCACAGGCATTGCAGTGACAGATTAGGTCCGAAAGCCTGCAGTTGAGAGGAGCTCGGGAGGGTGGGTGTAGCAGCGCTTATAAACCACTCCCGAGCCCTCTCAACTAGCGAGGTGGGACTAAACTTTTGGGCGCGGGGCAGCACAAGGCCATTGGTCCCGGTTGGTGGCACCAACCGGGACTAAAGGGGGCATTGGTCACGGTTCGTGGCACCAACCGTGACCAATGCCCCCCTTTAGTCCCGGTTGGTGCCACCAACCGGGACCAAAGGCCGCCGCTTCCCGCCCTTTGGGCTGCTGAAAAGAGGCCTTTGGTCCCGGTTGCTGGCACCAACCGGGACTAAAGGGGGAATTATTCCTAGTTTATGCCACCAACCGGGACTAAAGCTTGCACTATATAACAAACACTTGTGAAAATTTTCAGTTTGCATCGCTAGTTCCCCCCTCCCCCGCCGATGACGCCGTCAGGCTGCTCCACCTCGCCGTCTACGCCGCCACCGCCAACGTCGTCGCCTCCACGAGCCCGCGTCGTCCTCATCGCCGGCATCCCCGAGCCCACCGTCCTCGTCGTCCCCGTCGCTACGTGCCTCCCCGAGCCCACCCCTCCTCGTCCCTATTGCCGGCCGCGCGCCGTCCCCGTCACCGCGTGCCGCCCCGAGCCTGCCGTCCTCATCGTCGGACTCCTGCCATCGCCGCCCCCTCGATGTGAGCCCTCCCTTTCCCATGGTCCCGATCAAGTGCGGCCCTTGCTCTCTGTCACTGCTCCATGGTCACCGCCGGCCCCGACGCATTGAAGAGCAGAAGGAGAGGAGACGGAGAGGAGAGGAGAAGGAGTGGAGCAGCAGCAAACTTTTCTGAAATTTCTGAATTTTTTTTACAGATATGAACAGTGCATATAGAGGGTGTTTGATCAAATGCTAGATGGCTTTGGGCATTTTTAGGATTTACGATATTTTTTGTGGTGAGGTACTGATGCAAGACAAAGGTGATGGCAAAATTTCAGAATTTTTTGATTGGTTTAGAATAGGATTTCAGCAAGGAATTTGAATCTGGTTCAAATTTCATTTGAATGAAATTTAAAAAATTTAAACTATGGATCAGAAGGTTTTTGGTGAAATGGAGTGTGGGTACTGTCATGAAGTTGGAGTAATTTTTGTGGTTGTAAAAGAGTTAGGAAAATTTAGAATGTGCTAAATATGTCAAAAATGTCAAAAATTTATGTGAAAAAGAATGAGAGGAAAAAGGAAAATAAGAAGAGGAAGAAAGGAGAAGAAGAGGAGAGGAAGAAGAGGAGAAATAAATAAGAAGAAGAAAAAAAGAAAAAGAAGAGGAAAAGAAGAAAGGAATAGAGGAGAAGAAGAGAAAATAGAATATTCTATTTTCTCTTCTTCTCCACTATTCCTTTCTTCTTCTCCTCTTTTTTTTCTTTTTTTCTTCGATCTTATCCTCTAGCTATTCCTTTCTTCTTCTCCTCTTTTTTTTCTTCTTCTTCTTCTTCTTAATTTTTATCGAGAACGAGGGTGTCGAGGATCGCAGGGTTGAGGGTCAGGAACTAGGGTAGAGGGTCAAGGGTCGGGAACTAGGGTAGAGGGTCGAGGGTCGTTAAGGGGTCAAGGGTCGAGGGTTTCAGGGTCGAGGGTTCGAGGGTTCTATAGGGTCGAGGGATCGGGGGTCGAGGGTTCCAGGGTCGTCTAGGAGTCGAGGGTTCCAGGGTCGTCGAGGATAGGAAAGAGGAAAATAAGAAGAGGAAAGAAAGAAGAAGAGGAGAGGAAAAGAAGAGGAGAAATAAATAAGAAGAAGAAAAAAGAAGGAAAAGAAGAGGAGAAGAAGAAAGGAATAGTGGAGAAGAAAAGAAAATAGAATATTCTATTTTCCCTTCTTCTCCACTATTCCTTTCTTCTTCTCCTCTTTTTTTTCTTCTTTTTTTCTTCGATCTTCTCCTCTAGCTATTCCTTTCTTCGAGGGTTCTATATGGTCGAGGGATCGAGGGTCGAGGGTTCCAAGGTCGTCTTGGGGTCGAGGGTCCCAGGGTCATCGAGGGTTCGAGGGGTCGAGGATCGCCGAGGGGTCGAGAGAGGTTTCCTAGTGTCAAAGTATTGAAGAAATCCATGGCTTCATCATTAGCCAGAAGTAACCAGGGCATGACGAAGTCCTCCAAAGTTATTTTGGAATGGTGTCCCGGATAGGATAATTTGCCTTTTTGTATGAATTTCAGCAAAGGCCTTCCAAATAACGATATTTGGAAGGTGTTGCTGAACTTTGTACCAAAAAGCGAATTATCTTATCTGGGACTCCGTTCCAAAATAACTTTGGAGAGCTTCGTACCATCATGCACATGTTACTTTCGCCTAATGATGAAGACATGGTTTTGTTGAATCCTTTGACACTAGGCAACCTTCCGACCCCTCGGCGATCCTCTCGAACATGAGAGGAAGAAGAGGATAAAAAAAGAAGAGGAAGAAGAAAAAAAAGAGGAGAAGAAAGAATAGAGGAGAAGAACTCCTCTATTCTTTCTTCTCCTCTTTTTTTCTTCTTCTTCCTCTTTTTTTATCGGGAACGAGGGTCGTCGAGGGACATATAGATGTAGTGTCGTCGTTGTCGATATATACCCCCTCCCGATAGCTTCAACACGTGGGGGGGGGGTCGAGGCCACTAATTAATATATATGATTCCTTACTATGATTAGGTAGCTAGTTCTACGTTTGGCACTAATATATCCATCTGTCATGTTTGAATAATAATTGCCATGTTGTAAATATTTGTAGAAACTATGGACACCGCCCGAGACGAAGCAAAAGAAGCGTTGTTGAGGGACATAATCGCAGAAGGAAGTGATGCCGTCTCGTTGTTTCTCAACGACACCGATGGTCTGGAAGGAGAGGGTGAAGAAGCTGGCTACGGTGACCTAATGCCGGTGCAAGAAGAAGAACATGAGGACGGCTCCGGTGACCCAATGCCGGTGCAAGAAGGAGACCGTGATGACGGCTCCGGTGACCGAACCGAGTCCGGCCAGGTATATATATTAGTTAAGCCTGTGCTGACTAGCTGATTGATGCATTCATTGTTTTGGTATGTACACATATTAATTAAGTCTTTGTTCTTTTTTCTAGCCCTCCGGATCGAGCACAACTTCGGTAAAGAGACGAGGCCCGAAGAAAAAGTTGAGCTCGGATGAAAAGTTTGAGATCATAGCAATCGCGCCCGACGGCCAACCGATTGAACCCCTCCGGACAAAGAGCGCATTTGTTGCTCAGTGCGGGGTTCTGGTTAGGGACAAGATCCCGATAAGCATCCAGCAATGGTTTAAGCCGGCTACAGAAGACCCTGAGGTGTCTTATGTCAATGATATGCAGAAAAATGATCTTTGGACTGAGCTGAAGTCAAATTTCACCCTACCGCCAGAGGATAATCCAGAGAACCCAGTTAAAGAGCAATTAATCAAGTCTTTTGCTCTTAAGAGGATGGCAGAACTATTCAGGAGGTGGAAGAAAGAGCTGAATAAGTTTGTCGAAAATAATGAGACACCAGAATTCAAGGGCAGATATGAGAAGATCAGAGATCACTGGCCCGCATTTGTGGCCCACAAGACATCGGAAAAGAGTAAGAAGATGTCGGCGACAAACAAGCAAAATGCTGCGAAGAAGATGCTTCACCATCGCACGGGGTCAGGTGGCTACCTCGTAGCCCGGCCTAAGTGGGCCAAGACTGAGAATGATCTGGTTGATAAAGGGATCGAACCAGAGACAATTAGCTGGCCAGACCGTTGCCGGACTTGGTTCTTCGGGGCTGGCGGAACCTTGGACCCTGTAACAGGGAAGTGCATTTGGACGAACGATCAAATGGACATACCAGTCAGGAAGCTTAAGCAGTATATCGAAGCAGCACAGCAAGGGAAGTTCTTTCCAGACAGAGAGAACGACAAGCTCACAATGGCCCTCGGGAATCCTGAGCATCCTGGACGGACACGAGGCACGCCAGGCTCCATTCCGTGGAAGGTTGGGTTTCCGGACGCAGGCGGTTACAAATCCCATGAGAGGAGGAAAAAAGTGCAGCAGACCCAAATGCAGCGCTGCAAGCAAGGGTAGACGCGATAGAGGAACGAGAAGCAAATCGCAGCAAACGTACTGCCGAAGCTTCCCCCGAAGCTACCCCGCCATCTCAGCGCAGAAGCAGCATGGCTTCCACCGAGCTGCTTCAGCCGGAGCATGCCTTGATGGCTCCTGCCAGCTATCCCGTGGATGCTATCACGGAGTCTCAAAATTGCCACCTTATGACGCAATGGATGAATTTGAAGGTCAAGGCGGCTGTTGGCTCTGTTTATCCTACTGAACCCGGCGCAACTTTTCACTGCCGGCCGATTCCAGAAGGATATGCTAGGGTGATGGTGGATGAAATAACGGAGGGATTTGAGGACCTCCAGCTTGACCACCCTACCGGTGAAGGGGAGACTCGGCTGGGGTCTGCTCTAAAGACTTCATGCCTATGGCGGAAGGAGCTCATCAACCTTCCGAACTGGACGCCTCCGCCTCCTCCTCCGGCGAGTCAGGGCACTCCGCCTCCTCCACCGCCTCCTCCTCCGGCGAGTGATGATCAGGGCCCTCGGCCAGCTCCTTCTCCGGCGCGTGGCGGCACTCCGCCTGCGCCGGCGTGCCCGAGCAGGCAGCCTCCTCCTTCTCCGCCTCGTCAGCAAGGGCGGAAGAGACCCGCCCCCGCTCCAGCAGCTGCTCCGGCGCATCGTAGTCCTTCTCCTCCGCCTCGTAAGCAAGTAAAGAAGACAACCGCTTCGTCTGCTCGGCCGGCGTCTAGCAGTACAACCAGAGGCGGGAGGACATACAGATTCGGTCCTTCTCTGAAGAGTCCACAGAAGTTACCATACGAGAGGACCCCAGAGGAGAATGCAAAGATCACGCGAACCGAAGTGGATGACTGGTTTCAAGGGTTGAGAGCAAAGAGACATCCACCTCCGGAGGAGAAGGTAGATCCGGTGAAAGTGAAGTGCACTCTGGCTGCCCTGGCAAAACCACCCAAGTCTCCGCCGAAAGGCAACTATGAGCGCATTATTGCAAAGACATGGGCCAAAGCAGAGCGGTCGGGAAGTACAGTCAGTGATCAAAGGCTGAAAGAACGACGAGCAGCTGGGAAACAAATTGCCCAGCTCGGCGAACAAGTGAAGCAATCGTGCCCCCCCCCCTCAAGGTGCCTAGCGACATCGTCGATCCGAGGATGGTGCCCGGTTATGGCAATGTTGACGATTACCTGCCCGACGATGTACATTATAATCCCATGGAGGTGCAGATACACAGATACGAGTACGGGAAGCCTCTCGTCAAAGATGAAAAATCTTTAACAACGATGATGCGAAGATTACATGATTGGTACTTGAAAATCTGTAGAGAGTCTGGGGGGAGGAGTACTTTGTATGCGAGAGTTAAACCGGAGCATGACCTTGTTGGAATTGAACTGTTGCCTATTCCATTTGAGGAGTTCTATCAATTTTTCAATCAATTGGCCCTCGATAAAACAACGATCACCTGCTACTGTCTGTAAGTACTACTACTTCTGTCATTAAGTCTCTCTATATAGCTCATCTCTTTCATTGCATGTATTTATAATTATCCTCACTATATTATGCAGAATGAAGATCGCCGAATTGAAGAAAAGACAAATCGGTGATATTGGGTTCGTTAACACATATCTCATAGATGCAACTGAGGTTGAACATTGTCCCGGAGATACCGAGGCCAACTTGCTACGATCATTCAAAAAAAATGAAAACAAATATATAATACTCTTTCCTTACAACTTCAAGTGAGTGTTATTGTCTTGTGCATATTCGGTTTCCCTTATATATTAGTCCAGGTTATAGTAATGTAATTGATGAGTTATGCATGCGTGTGCAGTTTCCACTATATTCTCCTAGAGATTAGGCTTGAGCAGGGAGTAGTAACCGTCTTGGACTCTAAACGAAAAGATCCCCAGGAGTTTGCGGACATGACTGAAATCCTCAAGAAGTAAGTTAAATCGATCATTATCCACCATATCAGCAACTTTGTTCATTTCCTGATATAAAGTAATTGTTTTCTTTGTCCGGCAGGGTTTGGAGAAAATTCACCAGAAAAGTTCCGGGACTGCCGAAGGAGCTGGAATTTAGACACCCGAAAGTAAGTACTATAGTAGCATGTTCCGCGCATCTCCTAGTGATTCAAGCGCTAGTTTCATCAATACCATTTAGCATTCTTGCTTATCAGTTTGATTGACCTCTATTTCTTGTAAAGTGGTTGTGGCAGGAACAAGGGAATGATTTCTGTGGATACTACGTCTGCGAGTCCATCCGCCACACGACCTGTGAGCGGGGCGGGTACTCTGACGAACAATATGAAGTACGTAAATAACAACATTCACAATTTTATTTTATTACCATCATTTGTATTGAGTTTCATTCATTCATATATATATGTATTGACCCCCTTCTTCAAATTAGATGTTTCGGAAGCGGGATGAACTCCTAGCACCAGCTCGCATGCGAGCAATTCAAGAGGAATTGGCGGCATTCTTTCTTGACCACGTGATCGCTGAAGACGGAGAATACTATGTGGACCATGAGTCCGTATGATTATATTTGTAAGAGATAATTATTGTATATATGTAGCCGGTAGTGTCGGATAGATATACGAGAACTTGTTGTTCGACCAATCTCTCGGAGAAGGAGAGGTGGTCGATATCACTTCTCTCTGTATGCATATATGTTCATGACGATCTTCTGTTTCCTTCGTTTGCTTACTAGCTAGCTAGCGTGTCTAGTCCTCTCTATACGTATGTATAGTACGTAGCGTCGACCAAGCACGGACATAAGAGAGGACACTTCTCTCTATTAATTATAGCTAGCTAACACAATATATGAAACACCTAAATTAACCCCCCAAAACCCCCAACCCCCCCCCTTCAAAAAAAACAAAAACCCCAGCCACAGAAATGCTGACGCGTGGATGCCTATTGGTCCCGGTTGGTGCCACCAACCGGGACCAAAGGGTCTCCTGCCTGGGCTCCGCGCACAGGCCACGTGGAGGCCCATCAGTCCCGGTTCTGGATTGAACCGGGACTAAAGGGACAGGGCATTAGTACCGACACTTTAGTCCCGGTTCAGGAACCGGGACTAAAGACCCTTACGAACCGGGACAACAGACCCTTTTTCTACCAGTGCATGAACAAAGAAATATAATAATAACCATTTTATTATTGCCTCTAGGGCATATTTCCAACAGTCTCCCACTTGCACTAGAGTCAATATTCTAGTTACATTGTGATGAATCAAACACCCATGCAGTTCTGGTGTTGATCATGTTTTGCTCTAGGGAGAGGTTTAGTCAACGGATCTGCTACATTCAGGTCCGTATGTACTTTACAAATCTCTATGTCTCCATTTTGAACACTTTTACAAATGGAGTTGAAGCGACGCTTGATATGCCTAGTCTTCCTGTGAAACCTGGGCTCCTTGGAAAGGGCAATAGCTTCAGTGTTGTCACAGAAGAGAGTCATCGGGCCCGACGCATTGGGTATGACTCCTAGGTCGGTATTGAACTCCTTCACCCAGACTTCTTCTTGTGCTGCCTCCGAGGCTGCCATGTACTCCGCTTCACATGTAGATCCCACCATAATGCTTTGCTTGCAACTGCACCAGCTTACTGCCCCACCATTCAAAATATACATGTATCCGGTTTGTGACTTAGAGTCATCCAAATCTGTGTCGAAGCTAGCATCGACGTAACCCTTTACGACGAGCTCTTCGTCACCTCCATAAACGAGAAACATTTCCTTGGTCCTTTTCAGGTACTTCAGGATATTCTTGACCGCTGTCCAGTATTCTATGCCGGGATTACTTTGGTACCTTCCTACCAAACTTACGGCAAGGTTTACATCAGGTATGGTACACAGCATAGCATACATGATAGACCCTATGGCCGAGGCATAGGGGACGACACTCATCTTTTCTCCATCTTCTACCGTGGTCGGGCATTGAGCCGTGCTCAATCTCATACCTTGCAATACAGGCAAAAACCCCTTCTTTGACTGATCCATTTTGAACTTCTTCAATATCTTGTCAAGGTACGTACTCTGTGAAAGACCAATGAGGCGTCTCGATCTATCTCTATAGATCTTGATGCCTAATATATAAGCAGCTTCTCCAAGGTCCTTCATTGAAAAACACTTGTTCAAGTAGGCCTTTATGCTTTCTAAGAATTCTATATCATTTCGCATCAACGGAATGTCATCCACATACAATATGAGAAATGCTACAGAGCTCCCACTCACTTTCTTGTAAATGAAGGCTTCTCCATAAGTCTGCATAAACCCAAACGCTTTGATCATCTCATCAAAATGAATGTTCCAACTCCGAGATTCTTGCACCAGCCCATAAATCGAGCGTTGGAGCTTGCACACCTTGTCAGCATTCTTAGGATCGACAAAACCTTCCGGCTGCATCATATACAATTCTTCCTTAAGGAAACCATTAAGGAATGCCGTTTTGACGTCCATTTGCCATATCTCATAATCATAGAATGCGGCAATTGCTAACATGATTCGAACGGACTTCAGCTTCGCTACGGGTGAGAAAGTCTCATCGTAGTCAACCCCTTGAACTTGTCGATAACCCTTAGCGACAAGCCGAGCTTTATAGATGGTCACATTACCATCTGCGTCTGTCTTCTTCTTAAAGATCCATTTATTTTCTATGGCTCGCCGATCAACGGGCAAGTCAGTCAAAGTCCATACTTCGTTTTCATACATGGATCCTATCTCGGATTTCCTGGCTTCCAGCCATTTGTCGGAATCCGGACCCGCCATCGCTTCTTCATAGTTCGAAGGTTCACCGTTTGTCTAACAACATGATTTCCAAGACAGGGTTGCCATACCACTCTGGTGCGGAACGTGTCCTTGTGGACCTACGAAGTTCAGTAGCAACTTGATCTGAAGTTTCATGATCATCATCATCAACTTCCTCTCTAGTCGGTGCAGGCACCTCAGGAACATTTTCTTGAGCTGCGCCACTTACAGGTTCAAGTGGTAATACTTCATCAAGTTCTACCTTCCTCCCACTTATTTCTTTCGAGAGAAACTCTTTCTCTAGAAAGGACCCATTTTTGGCAACGAAGATCTTACCTTCAGATCTGAGGTAGAAGGTATACCCAACAGTTTCTTTAGGGTATCCTATGAAGACGCATTTTTCCGATTTGGGTTCAAGCTTTTCAGGTTGAAGTTTCTTGACATAAGCATCGCATCCCCAAACTTTTAGAAATGACAGCTTAGGTTTCTTCCCAAACCATAATTCATACGGTGTCGTCTCAACGGATTTCGACGGAGCCCTATTTAAAGTGAATGCGGTAGTCTCTAAAGCATAGCCCCAAAATGATAGCGGTAAACCGGTAAGAGACATCATAGATCACACCATATCTAATAGAGTGCGATTACAACGTTCGGACACACCATTACGCTGAGGTGTTCCAGGCGGCGTGAGTTGTGAAACTATTCCACATTTTCTTAAGTGTGCGCCAAATTCGTGACTCAAGTATTCTCCCCCACGACCTGATCGCAAGAACTTGATTTTCCTGTCACGTTGATTCTCAACCTCACTCTGAAATTCCTTGAACTTTTCAAAGGTCTCAGACTTGTGTTTGATTAAGTAGACATACCCATATCTACTCAAGTCATCAGTGAGGGTGAGAACATAACAATAGCCACCGCGAGCCTCAACACTCATTGGACCGCACACATTCAGTATGTATGATTTCCAATAAGTTGGTTGCTCGCTCCATTGTTCCTGAGAACGGAGTCTTGGTCACTTTACCCATGAGGCATGGTTCGCACGTGTCAAATGATTCATAATCAAGAGACTCTAAAAGTCCATCTGCATGGAGCTTCTTCATGCGTTTGACACCTATGTGACCAAGGCGGCAGTGCCACAAGTATGTGGGACTATCATTATCAACCTTACATATTTTGGTATTCACACTATGAATATGTGTAGCATTACGCTCGAGATTCATTAAGAATAAACCATTCACCATCGGAGCATGACCATAAAACATATCTCTCATATAAATAGAACAACCATTATTCTCGGATTTAAATGAGTAGCCATCTCGTATTAAACGAGATCCTGATACAATGTTCATGCTCAAAGCTGGCACTAAATAACAATTATTGAGGTTTAAAACTAATCCCGTAGGTAAATGTAGAGGTAGCGTGCCGGCGGCGATCACATCGACCTTGGAACCATTCCCGACGCGCATTGTCACCTCGTCCTTCGCCAGTCTTCGTTTATTCCACAGCTCCTGCTTTGAGTTACAAATGTGAGCAACCGCACCGGTATCAAATACCCAGGAGCTACTACGAGTACTGGTAAGGTACACATCAATTACATGTATATCACATATACCTTTCGTGATGCCGGCCTTCTTGTCCGCTAAGTATTTGGGGCAGTTCCGCTTCCAGTGACCACTTCCCTTGCAATAAAAACACTCAGCCTCAGGCTTGGGTCCATTCTTTGGCTTCTTCCCGGTAGCTTGCTTATCGGGCGCGCAACTCCCTTGCCGTCCTTCTTGAAGTTCTTCTTACCCTTGCCTTTCTTGAACTTAGTGGTTTTATTCACCATCAACACTTGATGTTCCTTTTTGACTTCTACCTCTGCTGATTTCAGCATTGAATATACCTCAGGAATGGACTTTTCCATCCCCTGCATATTGAAGTTCATCACAAAGCTCTTGTAGCTCGGTAGAAGCAACTGAAGGATTCTGTCAATGACCGCGTCATCCGGGAGATTAACTCCCAGCTGAGTCAAGCGGTTATGCAACCCAGACATTTTGAGTATGTGCTCACTGACAGAACTATTTTCCTCCATCTTACAGCTAAAGAACTTGTCGGAGACTTCATATCTCTCGACCCGGGCATGAGCTTGAAAAACCATTTTCAGCTCTTCGAATATCTCATATGCTCCGTGTCTCTCAAAACGCTTTTGGAGCCCCGGTTCTAAGCTGTAAAGCATGCCGCACTGAACGAGGGAGTAATCATCACCACGTGTCTGCCAAGCGTTCATAACGTCTTGGTTCTGTGGGATGGGTGCATCACCTAGCGGTGCTTCTAGGACATAATCTTTCTTGGCAGCTATGAGGATGATCCTCAGGTTCCGGACCTAGTCCGTATAGTTGCTGCCA
Organism: Triticum aestivum; assembly: GCF_018294505.1. NCBI lineage: Eukaryota > Viridiplantae > Streptophyta > Magnoliopsida > Poales > Poaceae > Triticum > Triticum aestivum. The sequence continues at coordinate 13,791,120 of NC_057794.1, forward strand.
TCGTTTTTCAGCTTGGTTTTCTCTAGGAACGCGTTGAAGTTGAGGACAACGTGGGCCATTTGATCTACAAGACATATTGTAAAGATTTTAGACTAAGTTCATGATAATTAAGTTCATCTAATCAAATTATTTAATGACCTCCCACTCAGATAGACATCCCTCCAGTCATCTAAGTATAACATGATCCGATTTAACTAGGCCGTGTCCGATCATCACGTGAGATGGACTAGTCAACATCGGTGAACATCTTCATGTTGATCGTATCTTCTATACGACTCATGTTCGACCTTTCGGTCTTCTGTGCTCTGAGGCCATGTCTCTACATGCTAGGCTCGTCAAGTCAACCTAAGTGTATTGCGTGTGTAAATCTGGCTTACACCCGTTGTATTCGAACATTAGAATCTATCACACCTGATCATCACGTGGTGCTTCGAAACAACGAACCTTCACAACGGTGCACAGTTAGGGGGAACACTTTCTTGAAATTATTACAAGGGATCATCTTATTTAAGCTACTGCCATTCTAAGCAAATAAGATGTAAAACATGATAAACATCACATGCAATCAAATAGTGACATGATATGGCCAATATCATTTGCTCCCTTGTTCTCCATCTTCGGGGCTCCATGATCATCGTTGTCACCGGCATGACACCATGATCTCCATCATCGTGTCTTCTTGAAGTTGTCTCGTCATCTATTACTTCTACTACTATGGCTAACGCTTTAGCAATAAAGTAAAGTAATTACATGACGTTTATGTTGACACGCGGGTCATAAATAAATAAATAAAGACAACTCCTATGACTCCTGCCGGTTGTCATACTCATGGACATGCAAGTCGTGATTCCTATTACAATAACATGATCATCTCATACATCACATATATCATTCATCACATCCTTTGGCCATATCACATCACAAAACACTTGTTGCAAAAACAAGTTAGACATCCTCTAATTGTTGTTGTAAGTTTTTACGTGGCTGCTATAGGTTTCTAGCAAGAATGTTTCTTACCTACGCCAAAACCACAACGTGAATTGCCAATTTCTATTTACCCTTCATAAGGACCTTGTTCATCGAATCCGATCCGACTAAAGTGGGAGAGACAGACACCCGCCAGCCATCTTATGCAACTAGTGCATGTCAGTCGGTGGAACCAGTCTCACGTAAGAGTACGTGTAAGGTTGGTCCGGGCCGCTTCATCCCACGATGCCGCCGAATTAAGATAAGACTAGTAACGGCAAGCAAATTGACAATATCGACGTCCACAACTGCTTTGTGTTCTACTCGTGCATAGTAACTACGCATAGACCTAGCTCATGATGCCACTGTTGGGGAACGTAGCAGAATTTTAAAATTTTCTACGCATCACCAAGGTCAATCTATGGAGTCATCTAGCAACGAGGGAGAGAGGAGTGATCTACATACCCTTGTAGATTACGAGCGGAAGCGTTCAAGAGAACGGGGTTGATGGAGTCGTACTCGACGTGATCCAAATCATCGAAGATCCTAGCGCCGAACGGATGGCACCTCAGCGTTCAACACACGTACGGAGCGAGGACGTCTCCCGCGCCTTGATCCAGCAAGGAGGAGGGAGAGGTTGAGGAAGAGGGCTCCAATAGCAGCACGACGGCGTGGTGGTGATGAAGTTGCAGTACTCCGGCAGGGCTTCGCCAAGCTCTTATGGAGGAGGAGAGGTGTTGGGGAGGGGAGGGGCTGCGCCTTGGATGTTGTATGCAGCCCTCCCCTCACCCCTCTATTTATAGGGGAAGGGGAAAGGGGGTGGCCCCCTCTAGATGAGATCTAGAGGGGGCGGCGGCCAAGGGGAGGGGGGCTTGCCCCCCAAGCAAGGGGGCGCCCCCCCTTAGGGTTTCCCCCAAACCCTAGGCGCATGGGCCCTAGGGGGGTGTGGCGCCCCAGCCCACTTGGGCTGGTTCCCTTCTCCATACAGCCCATAAGGCCCTCCGGAAGAGGTGGCCCCTCCCGGTGGACCCCCGGAACCCCTCCGGTGGCCCCGGTACAATACCGATATGCCCCCGATCCTTTCCGGCGACCGTATGACAACTTCCTATATATACATCTTTACCTCCGGACCATTCCGAAACTCCTCGTGACGTCCGGGATCTCATCCGGGACTCCGAACAATATTCGGTAATCACATACAAGTCTTCCTAACAACCCTAGCGTCACCGAACCTTAAGTGTGTAGACCCTATGGGTTCGGGAGACATGCAGACATGACCGAGACGACTCTCCGGTCAATAACCAACATCGGGATCTGGATACCCATGTTGGCTCCCAGATGCTCCACGATGATCTCATCGGATGAACCACGATGTCGAGGATTCAATCAATCCGTATACAATTCCCTTTGTCAATCGGTACGTTACTTGCCCGAGACTCGATCATCGGTATCCCAATATCTTGTTCAGTCTCGTTACCGGCAAGTCACTTTACTCGTACCGTAATGCATGATCCCGTGATCAACCACTTGATCACATTGAGCTCATTATGATGATGCATTACTGAGTGGGCCCGGAGATACCTCTCCGTCATACGGAGTGACAAATCTCAGTCTCGATTCGTGCCAACTCAACAGACACTTTCGGAGATACCTGTAATGTACCTTTATAGTCACCCAGTTACGTTGTGACGTTTGGCACACCCAAGGCACTCCTACGGTATCCGAGAGTTGCACAATCTCATGGTCTAAGGAAATGATACTTGACATTCAGAAAAGCTACAGCAAACGAACTACACGATCTTTGAGCTAAGCTTAGGATTGGGTCTTGTCCATCACATCATTCTTCTAATGATGTGATCCCGTTATCAATGACATCCAATGCCTATAGTCAGGAAACCATGACTATCTTTTGATCAACGAGCTAGTCAACTAGAGGCTCACTAGGGATGTGTTGTGGTCTATGTATTCACACATGTATTATGATTTCCAAATAACACAATTATAGTATGAACAATAGACAATTATCATGAACAAAAAAATATAATAATAACCATTTTATTATTGCCTTTAGGGCATATTTCTAACACGTGCTCCCACCGCTCTGCTACGAGCTCATCCACAAAATGAGATGTTTATATTTTACATGTACAATCAAACTTTGTGTATTATTCAATACGTGTGCGTGCTCCACGCACACGATTACTAGACTCAGACTACTAGTTGTAATGAAATGAGCAATCATATTTTGTGTTTTCTTAACAAGATTTCATGGATAAGAAAATCAGCAATCCATTTTGACGTAGTATTTTATAAGATTTGCACAGATACGTGCAACACGTGTACACGTATACGTGAGCGAAAGTCGCACACTCCCCGTCATCATTGCTGTCCTCTGGCTTGGACTGAAGCAGCGGAGAGATCTCCCGAAGCCAAGCCAATCATGGCCGCCCCCGCCTCCTACGACCGCGCGGCCGAGCTGCGCGCGCTGGACGCGACCTTCGCCGGCGTCCACGGCCTGGTAGCCTCCGGCGCCACGCACGTCCCGCGCATCTTCCGCGTCCCCGACCAGCCTTCTCCCCAGCAACAACCGCCCCAAGAACTGACGACGACGGCGCCCTCCGTCCCGGTGATCAACATCGCCGACCCGGACCGCGCGGCCACGGTGGCGTCCGTGCGCCGGGCCGCGGCGGAGTGGGGCTTCTTCCAGGTGACGGGCCACGGCGTGCCCCCGCGGTCGACGGCCGCGGCGCTGCGCGCGGTCCGAGGCTTCCACGAGGCCCCCGGCGGCGAGGGCAGCGACAAGGCGCGGCTCCACTCGCGGGAGCCCGGCAGGGCCGTCAAGTACCACTGCAACTTCGACCTGCACCAGTCGCCCGTGGCCAACTGGCGCGACACCCTCTACCTCCGCATGGCCCCCGACCCGCCCCTCGCCGCCGACCTGCCGGAGCCCTGCCGGTGAGCACTTACCTAAATCATCCGCTCCAAGCAGAAACAAATCCGAACGCTCCAGAGCGGAGCCTGACATGTTGATTTGATTTGCAGCGAGGCGCTGTTCGAGTACGCGGAGCAGGTGAAGGATCTGGGGGACGCCCTGTTCGGGCTGCTGTCGGAGGCCCTGGGCCTGGACCGGAGCCGTCTGACGGACATGGAGTGCAACCAGGGGCAGATCATGCTGTGCCACTACTTCCCGCCGTGCCCGGAGCCGGCGGCCGCCATCGGCACCAGCCCGCACTCCGACTCCAGCTTCCTCACCGTGCTCCTCCAGGACGGCGTCGGCGGCCTCCAGGTCCTCCACGAGGGCCGGTGGGTCGCCGTCCCGCCCGTCCCCGGCGCGCTCGTCGTCAACGTCGGCGACCTCCTGCAGGTGATCGACCGGGACCACCATCGTCGTCGGCATTTCTGAAGCTCTGAGCTGAGCTGAACCTTGGTTTTCTTGTGAGCGTGCAGCTGGTCTCCAACGACGGGTTCCGGAGCGTGGAGCACAGGGTGGTGCTGGCGGCGGGGGGCGAGCCGAGGGTGTCCATCGCGTGCTTCTTCAGCACGCACTTCCACCCGGCGTCGACGCGGGCGTACGGCCCCATCGGGGAGCTGGTGTCCGGCGGCAGCCCGGCGCTGTACAGGGAGACGCTGGTGAGGGACTACGTCAAGCACTACTACGCCATCGGGCTGGACGGCAAGACCGCGCTCTCCGTTTTCCGGCTATGAACGAAAACGAAATTGCCAGGGAAGGCAGCCAAGGACCCCAATAATCTACTGTAGCAGTCTTTTGTTGGCACTCTACAATGCTAACAAAGGTGACAGCAAAATGTATGCAGTACTACATTCGTCATCATTTATTGGTTTCTTTGTATTTTGTGTCCAGGTTTGACCATACATTTAATTATCAAAAATGTTAATGCATGTCACGAAAAATTATATCTTTAGATCTTAATTTGTATTTGAACATAGTCTCCGGCAATATTGTTATTGCTACGTGTAACTGATATTTTATTAGATAAAATCATGGTCAAAATATGATCTTTTTTTAAAGGAGGATGTACCTCCGCCTCTGCATTTGGACGATGCATGCAATTATTTTATTAATTATTCACAAAGTCTTTACAAAGTAATACATCAGTAAGCCTGAAGCCATCATCTTGACAACACCTGTCGCTACTCCTATCCCCGTGATGAAAGGCTGCCGAATATCCGAGTCTAATACCAAACAGGTATTGTACCAACACCTAACATTAAATGTCAGATACCCCATCCAAGCCACAATACCTTGACTGGGTTACAAACCAGTTCGACACACTTTCAGTGGGCACCACATGCGCACGCTGCAAGGCCGTCACCTCCTTCATCCATCGATCCATCCTCAGATCAGATACTGACACATCGACCTTGCCAGGCCTCTCTGCCATCGACGCCACCACGACATCAGACAGCATCACCCTCCTGCGCGAGCCCATCGTCACCCATCGGACGCCGAGCCTCCACTGAAGGAAATATGCCCTAGAGGCAATAATAAAGTTATTATTTATTTCCTTATTTCATGATAAATGTTTATTATTCATGCTAGAATTGTATTAACCGGAAACATAATACATGTGTGAATACATAGACAAACAGAGTGTCACTAGTATGTCTCTACTTGACTAGCTCGTTAATCAAAGATGGTTGTGTTTCCTAACCATGGACAAAGAGTTGTTATTTGATTAACGGGATCACATCATTAGATGAATGATCTGATTGACATGACCCATTCCATTAGCTTAGCACCCGATCATTTAGTATGTTGCTATTGCTTTCTTCATGACTTATACATGTTTCTATGACTATGAGATTATGCAACTCCCGTTTGCCGGAGGAATACTTTGTGTGCTACCAAACGTCACAACGTAACTGGGTGATTATAAAGGAGCTCTACAGATGTCTCCAAAGGTACATGTTGGGTTGGCGTATTTCGAGATTAGGATTTGTCACTTCAATTGTCGGAGAGGTATCTCTGGGCCCTCTCGGTAATGCACATCACATAAGCCTTGCAAGCATTACAATTAATATGTTAGTTGTGAGATGATGTATTACGGAACGAGTAAAGAGACTTGCCGGTAACGAGATTGAACTAGGTATTGGATACCGACGATCGAATCTCGGGCAAGTAACATACCGATGACAAAGGGAACAACGTATGTTGTTATGCGGTCTGACCGATAAAGATCTTCGTAGAATATGTAGGAGCCAATATGGGCATCCAGGTCCCGCTATTGGTTATTGACCAGAGACGTGTCTCGGTCATGTCTACATTGTTCTCGAACCGTAGGGTCCGCACGCTTAAAGTTACGATGACAGTTATTATGAGTTTATGCATTTTTGATATACCGAAGTTTGTTCGGAGTCCCGGATGTGATCACGGACATGACGAGGAGTCTCGAAATGGTCGAGACATAAAGATTGATATATTGGACGGCTATATTCGGACACCGGAATTGTTCCGGGTGATTTCGGAGAAAACCGGAGTGCCGGAGGGGTTACCGGAACCCCCCGGAGAAGTATTGGGCCTTAGTGGACCTGAGGGGAGAGAGAGGGCTGCAGCCTAGGAGGTGGCGTCCCCCCCCCCCATGGGGAGTCCGAATTGGACTAGGAGGGGGGGGGGGCGCAGTCCCCCTTTCCCTCTCCCGCTCCCTCTCTTTCCTTCCCCCTCTCTTTTCCTAGTTGGACTAGGAAAGGGGAGTCCTACTCCCACTAGGAGAAGGACTCCCCCCTCCCTTGGCGCACCCCATAGGGCCGGCCGACCTCCCCCTTGCTCCTTTATATACGGGGGCAGGGGGGCACCCCTAGACACACAAGTTAATCCTCGTGATCGTTCCTTAGCCGTGTGCGGTGCCCCCTGCCACCATATTCCACCTCGATCATATCGTTGCAGTGCTTAGGCGAAGCCCTGCGTCGGTAGAACATCATAATCGTCACCACGCCGTCGTGCTGATGGAACTCATCCCCGAAGCTTTGCTGGATCGGAGCCCGGGGAGCGTCATCGAGCTGTACGTGTGCCAAGAACTTGGAGGTGCCGGAGTAATGGTACTTGGATCGGTCGGATCGGGAAGACGTACGACTACTTCCTCCATGTTGTGTCAACGCTTCCGTTTCGGTCTACGAGGGTACGTAGACAACACTCTCCCCTCTCGTTGCTATACATCACCATGATCTTGCGTGTGCGTAGGAATTTTTTTGAAATTACTACGTTCCCCAACATCCACTGCGCCACGCCGTCGAGATCCGCCGCCATCGATGTGTAGGATGAAGCACCGCTCCACCAACTACCGACCCAACCACTAAGCCGTCCACATGTCCGTCTAGCCAATGAATGTCTCCAAAGATGATGCCTCCATGGGGGTGACGATGAAGACGTCGCCATCATCTGATCCGGGAGGCCCCTCAATACCCACTAGTAGAAAAGGGGGCTTTGGTCCAGGCCGGGTAACCCCATTAGTCCCGGTTCAGTCCAGAACCGGGACCAATGGGGGCATTGGTCCCGGTTCGTGAGCCCAGGGGGCCGGCCGGGCCACGTGGGCCATTGGTCCCGGTTCATCTGGACCTTTTGGTCCCGGTTGGTGGGATGAACCGGGACCAATGGGCCTCGCTCTTGGCCCACAACCATTGGTCCCGGTTCGTGCCTCAAACCGGGACTAAAGATTAGACCTTTAGTCCCGGTTTGAGGCACGAACCGGGACTAATGGAGATGAGACCTTTAGTCCCGGTTCGTGCCACGAACCGGTACTAAAGGTCCCATTTTCAAACTCTACCCCCCCCGGTGGATCGCCTTTTCAGTTTTAAAAAAAATAAAAGAAAATGATGGAAATGTCAAAAAAATAAAAGAAAATAAGTTTCCCATGTGATATGTGGTCTAGTTGTTGGGAAAATTTGCAAATGTGAATTTTGACTTTATTTGCAAAATCTCTCTGAAATTTGTAAAAATGGGCATAACTTTTGCATACTAACTCGGATGAAAAGGGGGCTTTGGTCCAGGCCGGGTAACCCCATTAGTCCCGGTTCAGTCCAGAACCGGGACCAATGGGGGCATTGGTCCCGGTTCGTGAGCCCAGGGGGCCGGCCGGGCCACGTGGGCCATTGGTCCCGGTTCATCTGGACCTTTTGGTCCCGGTTGGTGGGATGAACCGGGACCAATGGGCCTCGCTTCTGGCCCACAACCATTGGTCCCGGTTCGTGCGTCAAACCGGGACTAAAGATTAGACCTTTAGTCCCGGTTTGAGGCACGAACCAGGACTAATGGGGATGAGACCTTTAGTCCCGGTTCGTGCCACGAACCGGTACTAAAGGTCCCATTTTCAAACTCTACCCCCCCCACGTGGATCGCCTTTTCAGTTTTTAAAAAAATAAAAGAAAATGATGGAAATGTCAAAAAATAAAAGAAAATAAGTTTTCCATGTGATATGTGGTCTAGTTGTTGGGAAAATTTGCAAATGTGAATTTTGACTTTATTTGCAAAATCTCTCTGAAATTTGTAAAAATGGGCATAACTTTTGCATACTAACTCGGATGAAAAAGTTTTTTATATGAAAAATCATCTACTCGAAAAGTTACATCCAAATTTAACTAGGGGAACCCCGTTAAACATTTTCGAAATTCTCAAAAACCTAATAGAAAAAAGTTACAGGGCTTTTAAGATCTAGAGTGAAAAAAATCCAAACAGTGGGCAAACTGTGGTCAAACAATGGTCAAACTAATTATTCTAGAATATTAGTGTTACTAAATAATTATTTCAGTTATTTCAATTTTGGTCAAATCTGGTCAAACTGTGGTCAAAGAATGGTCAAACTAATTATTCAAAAAATATTAGTGTTACTAAATAATTATTGTTTTTTAAAACAATAGTTTCAAAATAAAACTATGAAATGTGTCACTTCATGCTCAAGCAAAATTCCTGAAGGTTAATAGGATTGACATCTTAGTATTGTCAGGAAAACAACAAGTGCAGACTTGGAGCGAGGGAGAATAGAACCCGGAAGTTAAGCGTGCTCAGGCTGGGGGAGTGGGGAGGATGGGTGACCGTTCGGGAAGTTAGATGATTTGGAATGATGAGGGGGTGATTAGAGGATAAATTGAGAAGTGATGAGGGGTGGTGATTACAGACTAGAGGATTCAGAAATTTGAAAATAAAAAAAAATATTTTTTTTTAAAAAATCATAAAATTTCCTTTAGTCCCGGTTGGTAGCTCCACGTGGTCGCGCCCTTTAGTCCCGGTTCTGGATTGAACCGGGACTAAAGGGAGAGGCATTAGTACCGACATTTTAGTCCCGGTTCCAGAACCGGGACTAAAGGCCCTTATGAACCGGGACTGAAGGCCCTTTTTCTACTAGTGACCTCCAACGAGCGCTATGACACCCATGGACACAGCCGTCAATGGTAGCCTCCTCCAGATCTGAGGTTTCCCCCGAAAACGAGGGACACCCCACCATCACCTCCAACAAGGAACACGACACCCACGGGCTCCACCGACGATGGTGGCATCCTCACCCACTTCAGCAGCTAGGCCACCATCTCCTCCTCCAGTTGATCCGTCGCCGGGAAGCCATAACGAGGCAACACCCACCGGCCAGATCCCTTTGGACCGACCATGAAGACAACCAAAGGTAGAGGAGATCACATCGCTGCATGACCGGCGTTATGGCAACGCACACGTCGTCCCGAGGCACCCGCTCAAGATCCACCGCCATAGCCACGCCTCCAAGCCGCGACGGAGAGACGCCCCGCTGCCGCCATCATCCCCCGCACGGTCTTTGCCCAGCTAGGATCCGGCGCCGGCGGGAGGGGAGGCAGATGGGAGGCGGAGGAGATCGGGATCTGGAGGGGAGGTGGAGGCAGACGAGATCGGGATCTCCTAAAAATGGGGGAAAAATTCACTTCCCCGGCCTTTACACCAACTAGGGATGCATACGGCCTTTTAAGTATGAGTATTAAGATTTTTAATCTCAGTTATGCATCGAGTCTAGTCCTTAATAAATGCGTGAGTACCAGGAAAGTCTGGTCCTAAAAAATAAATATGAATCTAAATTCGTCTCGGTGAGGATTTGAACCCATGTGTTATTGTACATCCACACCCCCAACTAGTTGAGCTAGTACAGAAGGGACTAATAAATTAGGACAGGGATAGTACCAGCTTACACTTTACACAGACATAAATGCTATTCGTGTTGTTTTTCTAAGGAGACAAAAGTTTCGTCTCATCCATTAATTAAAAAAAAGAAAGTTGCCCGGTTAATCTCGAAGAATTGAAAGAAAACCGTTACAGCTTGACCGTGGAAGAATCTCAACCCACATACAGGTGGACCCGCGACCTAGCTAATAGCGCACACACCCCACAACTGATCCCACACGGCGACTTTGTTTTCTCAATTCCATTTCTTTTGTTGGGTCCGAAATAACCAATTTCTAGAAAATCTCAAATGTCCCGGGATTTTTTTTAATGAACGAACTTTGAACTCATTTCTTTTCATGTGTTAACATATCCTAAATACGGACACGCAAAAGAAACATATTCTAAATACTGGTTAGTGCAGTTGCACTTTTTGTTGACAATGAGGATCTTGGTGCGCTTTGCACGATTGCGTTGTTTTTGGTCCTCATGTCTCCCCAACACTTGAACAATGAGGATACAAGTCCATTATAAGGATGTCGCCGCCACACCATCCACACTTGAACAAACCAACAACTAGACCCATCATCGATCAGAGAGCAGAGCGCCACGTTGAAGGAAGATCTAGACTACTTTTATTCACTGCCACGTGAGCCAAAATGTAGAGTGGCCGAAATAAGCTACTATTTCCCGGACCCTATAGCTACGCAGATCCGCATACGATCAAGAGGTCGTTAACAGATGAGAGGCGCCGGAAGGCTGGTCGCAGTAGGCAAGATATAGATTGCCTTTCTTTTCTCCCACCGGAAGAAAGAAACGTTTTTTTCATCTAATTGGAAAGTCATAAAAATTAGATTGGTTGCGTAATGTGATATGGAAAAGGGAGAAAAGGAGTACATGGTTACATATACAAGCGTCCGAGGCAACTTCATCAATCTCAAGATGATGTGCCGGCTCAGTCTTTCGAAGGTGCTCATAGAATATGGTGTGCGTGCGTGTTGGGTGAGTGCATGTGTGTATGTACGAGTGTCTACGTCTGTACCGTGTTCCAAAAAAGTATTAGCACCCATACACACTTTTCCGGTGCCATCACTATATCTGGCTTTTGGTTTTTCTGCATTAGTGACCCGGGACGCCATATGAATAAAATCACTGCAGTTATTATAGGGAAGTCAGAGATATTCTATTTGAAGGAGGACGGGATTCGAATCAGAGAAAAGATCTTTTTTTTTCTATTGATTCGATGTAATAATAAATTCGTTTCCGTTTTCCTGTCTATATGATTTTGATTTCCGATGAATGAGCCTTCGATAATGCTTTTATCTCTATCCTATGTGTCGCAGGTTGCCTGTCCAGTTTATAAACAAATATATGCACTGATATGTGGGCTATCTCGCCAGGACCCGAAATAAATCAACATAAATAAGAAAACAAAAATGTATATATTAAATGGAGTAAAATGAAAAAGAATCCTCTTGTATGAAGTAAATCCGGTCAGAAACGTGAAACTTTTTTTTTTTAAGTTAGAAACGTGAAACTCCAAGGATAGAAAAGTAACATGGACTTCTTCAAGGGGCAGAGAAAATCGTTTTCTCAGCGTTGGGCAGAAAAAATCGTTCTGTCGTCTTCTACACGGCCTCGACAGGACCCTGTGGCCTCATACGTAAGTGGGCTAAAAGTTACTCGAACAAAAAGAAACGTAAGTGGGCTAAAAGCGAGCAGGCTTTTCAGCCTCGGACGAACAAAAAATAAATCTCGACTTCCGGCCAAGCCCACGCCACGCCCAGAGAGAGAGAGAGTTCCCCATCACTCCGACCACCACCACCATTTCTGTCAGCTCTCTTCTCCTCTCTCAGGGTCGTTCAGATCGCCGTGACTCAGCCGCCATGGCCGCCACAAAGCCTGCTCCCGCCGCGACACTCCTGTGATCCCAATTAACACCCGCCCCGCCCCTCGCCGCCCCAACAACCAGCCCCCAACCGCGGATCGACGGGGACATGCCTCCCACGCCGCCGCCGGAGACGGACGCCGAGCCGGAGTTCGCCGAGATCGACCCCACCGGCCGCTACGGACGGGTAACGATCCGACCTCCACCATTCACCCGACCTCTTCATCCCCTCTCCCCCTCCTCCCCCTCTACCTCAACACCTGCTGATGCGGCGGCCGGCGGCGTCCCCTGTTTTCTTTTCTTTGATGCAGTACACGGAGGTTCTCGGCAAGGGCGCGTTCAAGACGGTGTATCCTTTCCACGGCGAGCCCCTCCGGCCATTGACGCGCCGGTGCCCGTTCGATTCGTTTCCGGGGTCCTTTGACCCCTCCTGATTGGCCAAGATTCGGTTTTTTTACCCGGTCCACTGACCCTTTCGCTGTTTGAAACGGTGCCGTATGCCATATCTGCTCAACTTTCGGCATTTATGCCGAGTATTTCAGGACGTTTGAGTGCTAGAAAACCCGTTATTTCTTCTTCAGTTCAATGGGAGTCTAGCTGTCATTGACCTGCTGTTATTGCTGGACTTTTTATAGATTATATAATCGAAGAATAATCGCCCGGCCTCTGCAGCGCACACGACCCAGCTGTGGTTCCTGGATGCATTTGTTGTCGTCTGAAAGTTACCATTTCCTGCTGTGCATTGGCTGGCATATATACAGTAGTTGCCGCCCTTCTATGAACGATATGACAAGCATATATGCCTAATTTTGACCGAATTCAACCAGTGATTGGGGGGATGGTTAGCCGCTTTTATTGCTTGGCTGCTTGCCACTCCTGTGGGAGGTCTGCTGACTTCATGCCCGTAGCTGTCGCCACTCTTTGAGAAATCGAGATGCTTGAAAGTAGATCGTGCCGTTCTAGTGCATGTTTTGAGTTATACTTGAATCCTCGACATACCTTGTGCAACCACATCTTATCATTGCATAATTACTGCTGCTGTCTAAGGTTTTATAGTTTTCATGTTAGCGCGTCAACTGTCAACATAGTGTTTTCGACTTAAGCGCTAGTGCCCAGTACCAGAGCATACTAACCCTGTTGAAATTTTCTGTCTTAGTCGTGTACCCTGTTAAGTCTCGATTTTTACTCAGTCCACGCAGGCTTTTGCCATTTGAAACCTCCCCATATGCCTTATGATGTGTTGAATTCTGCTTAACGTTGGTATTTATGCCTGCTATTTAGTGGCTCGGGGGTGAATGCTATCTATCCTCTGTGGAAACCTGCCATTTCTTCTTCTTCGCGTAAATGTGAATTTAGCTGGCATTAACCTGCTGTGATTGCTTGTCGTTTTTTCTCATATTTACTACTCTTTTCTGTCTGGGTTGTTTGACTTGTCCTGCTTGGTCAAGATTCAATTTTCACAAAGTACACGCATGCTTTTTTCCAATCTGCAATGGTCTCATATGCCTAGTGATGCGTTGATTTCTGCTGTAGTTTTGGTATTTATTTCGGTTCCTCTGTAGAGAACCTGTCCTTTCTTTTTTCGTTTGATTGGGCTTTTAGCTGCCATTCACCTGCTGTGATTCCCTTTTTTAGTAAGAAAGAATAATGTCCCAGCCTCTGCGCCATACAGTCTGCACACGACCCAGCTGCAACTTTTGGATGCATTTGTCATTTCAAAGTTTCCGTTTCCTGCTGCGCACTGGTTGGCATACACTTGCTGCTTGTCCTTCAGGAATGATATGTCAATTATATATGCCTAATTTTGACTGAATTCGAGCTTTCATTACTTGGCTGCGTTGTTGCTTGTGTGGAAGGTTTATGAGTGTATATGCGTAGCTGTTGCCACTCTTTGAGAAATTGGGATGCTCAAAAGTAAATAATGCCATTTTAGTGCAAGTTTTCAGCTATACTTCAATCCTGTTTCTAATGGTAACTGTCGACATACCTGTATAACCAGATTTTTTTTTCACTGCATATTTCTGTTGTTGTCAAGGTTAAGTAGTTTTCAAGTGAGCAGTTCATTTGGTTGCACGTTGTGCAATCCTCATGCAAAAGCAAAACAAGTATTTTAGATGTTTCAACTTGCACGCTATGTCCAGAACCAGAATATACTAGCCCCATTAAAATGTTCTATCTTAATCATGTACCTTTGGCAACTTCTACTTTCTAATTTTATTACAGATCTTTCTATGGATTTGGAATCCTTAATTCAGATTCTGTCGATAGCTACAAGGCTTTTGATCAACTGGAAGGGCTAGAAGTTGCCTGGAACCAAATCAAAGTGGGTGATATATTACGGAACAATGATGATTTGGAGAGGCTGAGATCAGAAGTGCGGTTGCTTAAGACGCTCAAGCACAAGAACATAATCAAGTTCTACAATTCATGGCTCGACAAGAAAAACAACAACATAAACTTCATCACAGAAGTCTTCACATCAGGAACATTGCGCCAGTCCGTGCTCTCATGCTCCCTCTTGGCTGCAGCTTTTTAATAAAGTTGAACACGTGTAATTAGTTGCTGATGCCACCTTCTTTAACACTACTGTCATCATCTAGATATATATGTCATTATTAGGACATAAATAAAAAATTAGTCTATTACGTGTTCCCAAACACATATTTGATTCTAGCATGGTCGCGCCAATAAGGAAGCAGTATTCGCAGAAACTAAATCAACATGCCGGATATATCATATACCTTACGTCTTTCCATATGCATAAGCTGTCACTGAATATTTTTCACACTGCCTTATCTTTTTAGGTACCGCATTAAGCACAAGAAGGTAGACATTAGAGCTTTGAAGAAATGGTCAAGGCAAATCTTGAGTGGTCTAGTGTACCTCCACGGCCATGATCCACCAATAATCCATAGAGATTTGAAATGCGATAACATATTTGTGAATGGAAACCAGGGTGAAGTTAAGATTGGAGACCTGGGATTAGCAACCATCCTAGACAATGCACGCTCAGCTCATAGCATCATTGGTAACCGATTCAGTTGCGTAAATCTATGTTTGTTCTTCTGAATTTTGTAGTTGGGCCTTTCTAATGTTGTCTCTGTCTTTTCATAGGCACACCGGAATTCATGGCGCCAGAACTCTATGATGAAGAATATAATGAGCTTGTAGACATTTATGCATTTGGGATGTGTTTACTGGAGCTTGTTACATTTGAGTACCCATATTGTGAATGCTCCAATGCAGCACAGATATACAAGAAAGTTTCTGATGTTAGTCTGCTTATGCTTTGTGTTATATTTCATTTTTATTTTCCTGATAATTTTAGTCAATAAAGTGACATAAAAAGTACTGTTGCTACATGATTATTGCTGCTCGCACTGACCTATTTATCTTGATAGCTGCAAATTCATCATCTGGGCAATGCTAACATTCTTTCTGATTTCAGTATACACATAGCATCAAATGGCATAACAATCATAATTTCCTAACTGTTACAGCTATGTTTTTCTCTTATATTTTTTAAGGTTGATTTTTTTTTCAGAAGCGTAAAAACAAAATGTTTTTAGAGTCGTCAGCGTCTTGAAATGTTATGTTCGCAGAATATCATTTGTCTTCTAAATTATTGGCGTAGTCGCACGAATTGTGTTGGATAATATAAAAATGGTAAAAAATTTAAGAACAAGTAGAGTGATCTAAAAGGTCTTATATTTCTTTCCAGAGGGAGTATCATTTAATATGGGATGTGTGGTTCTTCAGTTGTGTAGTATTTTGATAGTCAATGTATTTGTAAGCATAGGCCTCCTATCTGTTTTTCCATCCATCGCTGTTTGCATAGGATTGTAAGCTATACTGTTGAACTGCCAATACAACTTAAGCTTTTATTCAATCTGTCAGATTAGATCTGACAAAATATTACTACTAAAAATATCTAACTTCTAAGAGTAAGAGTACGTAATAATTTGTGTTAGAGGCACACTGGCAAGATGTAGATGCAGGAGTCTTGGAATGATAATTTCTCTGCTCTACCATAACTTATAAGTGTCTGTTTCATTATTTTTGGTATGTACATATGTCCTAGCCCAGTAGGCACTTCCTGGCTGATTGTTACTGTGGAATATCTTATCAAATACGCTAGTGTCTGATTGCCTTAATCTCTTGATTCTTATATTACAGGGTGAAAGGCCTGGTTCACTGGCTAAGATTGAGGATCCTGAAGTTAAATTCTTTATAGAGAAATGCATAGCCCAAGCTTCCCAAAGGCTCTCAGCAGAAGAACTATTAGTGGATCCTTTTCTCCTAGATGTTGATGATGAAAGAATCTTCTATCCAGTACAGTCAAATACGAATGCATCAGGTAAATGACTAAACTGGAGACATATCTCAAACTACTGATGCATGATTTAGTAAAATTGCTATCTTCCCCATGTAACCTTACAATAAACATACCAGATGCTGGTGGCAGTTCGAACCCAAGTGCGAATTACAGAACAGCATCATCTGTTGGCTCCAGGGGACGAACAGGTATAAGCTCAGTGACCTCACAGTGATGCGAACATAAACTCATTGATGAGGTTTCCTCCTTTTCATATTTCAATTTTATGGTGGAATGCAGGTAGCACGGGGGGATCACATCCAAGTGATATACACAGCAATAGGGATCGACATGCCGCGAGTAGTCGAATGATCACCGTTGAGAGTCAGCGGAAGGACCTAAATACAATATTTTTGAAACTGCGGATTGCCGATTCAACAGGTACTTATGGTGGGACCGATTATAATTGTCGTTATATAGCTAGTTTGGTGCTTGCACTTCATACATATTTTCAATTGCAATGTGCAGGTCATGCCCAAAACATCCATTTTCCGTTTGATATTGAAGCTGACACTTCAATTAGCGTTGCTACGGAGATGGTTGTACAGCTGGATCTCACGGACCAAGATGTCACTGCGATTGCAGAAATGATAGATGCTGAAATACAGGCACATATTCCTGAATGGGCGTTTGATGAATCAGTTGACAACCAAGGGGATGAAGGAGCTCATTCTGAGACTGATAATTCAGAATCCGATAACGGTGAGACTTCTGAGCTTCGTAACGAGGTTGATGCAACAACCAATGGTTTTACACAGGAGCAACTTCCTTCTGGCCGGAAATACTGGTCAGACTCACCCAGAAGAGATATTGAAATCTCCCACTCGGTGGAGGACCAACAGACTGATGATAATATGCCAAATGGGATATTGAAAAACAATAATGTAGACGGTATGTGTGAGCGAATGTCATCATCAGTGCACTTGTCGAACCCGGATGCGGTCAACAGGAACTCAGGAGGAGCTTCCGCTGGCACTAGTTCTCGTCTTTCAGACGGCGGTTATCTCACAGCAGATCTTAATGAAAAGTTGGCAGATTTGTTGGCCAATCAGAAAGAGGAGCTCAGTGCGCTGCGAAGAAAACACAAGGCTGACCTAGAGGTGATCTTAAATGGGGTGCCTGCGCAACATCGCGAGGAAACCTTAACTAGGTGCCGCTTGAAGGCAGATCAGAAGAAGTTATGACTCCTTTATGTACATCTTGGCGGCGTCTTGTTTTAGGTACCGGCAGCACCAAGGAGTTTCTTAGAATCATTGTTGTGCAAAATTGGCCTGGCCGTTTCCTCTTCTTTTTTCAATGGAGAAGCCGCTGCAGGTGCTTGTGGATTACGTATGATACTCGCTCCCAGTGCAAGTTGTCTGGAGGTTTTTGAAGTCAACGGAAGGTTTCTGCGCTCAGCGAGTCAAACCATGCAGACACCATCATGCCAAAGAAATTGTTCATAAGAAGTGCATATTTTCTTTTCATTTCTCCCTTTTTGTATTGTCAACTTTCTTAGCTACATGACGGTGTTTGAGCTGTTGCTCACCTGCATTCATCACAAACGTAATGTTCAATTATTCCTCCCCATCATGCCTGGCTCACATGCTCTTCCAGAGCCTTAGAGCTGTACTATCTGTGTGTGTGTGTGTGTGTGTGTGTGTACATTTCATGTACCCATCTCTATGACCATGATCACGCACACACACATACACACTGACACACATTTATCCATTTGTTAAGTGCAAGTGTGGAGCTCTCCACTGACTCGCTCGTCCCATCAGCAGATCTGGAGTGCCCAATGATGATTGATGAGCAGTATCTCTATGTGTGCAGCAGCAACACATGCTTCCAGTAGCTTCCATCACATGCCCCAGGTCTCTGTGTCCCCTTCCTGCCCCTTTTCCCTTTCCCAAATTCCTCTCCTGCATCTGAATCTGTGTACTGGTGCTGCAAACCTGAGGGCTCTCCAACCCAGCTGGTTAACTAGTCAGCTGCACACAGAATTCGGATCTGTGTTACAGTGGGCAGTGACACTGTCCACCCTCCAATGTCACCCTGTCACCATGTTCAGGGGATGCATCCATGCAGCCATCATCACCAACACCAGCAAGATGATATTTCTGTTGGTCACTTTCAGAGGCAAATGCTGGTCACTTTCAGTCAGAGGAAATGCAGCACCATTTTGATCTTGAGATTGTTTTGTGGATCCAATGCATCAGGCTAAGAAACAAATCCAAGATGTCAAATGCTCCCCACCCATCACTGCCCCATTTTCACACAGCAGAAACCCCCAAACCAGCTGCATGGATCGGTGCCAGCCAGAAGATACAAACAACACAGACAACACATCAGATTTGTCCCAAAGTACACTAATATTAATTGGAACTTTGGAAGATACTGCACTAGTACATAATGGTCCATAGATGCAGCATGCATGCACGCATGTATCCTACTCCCTCCATTCCTAAATATAAGTTTTTTTAGAGATTTCAATATGGACTACTCCATACGAAGTAAAATGAGTGAATCTACAGTTTAAAATACATATGTATACATCCATATGTACTCCCTCCGTTCCGAATTACTTGTCTTAGATTTGTCTAGATACGGAGATATCTAGCACTAAAATGAGTCTAGATCCGTATCTAGACAAATTCAAGACAAGCAATTCGGAACGGAGGGAATAGTTCATATTGAAATCTCTAAAATGACTTGTACTCCCTCCGTTCTAAATTACTCGTCGCAGAAATGGATGTATCTAAAACTAAAATACATCTAGATACATTCATACCTGCGACAAGTAACTCGGAACGGAGAGACTATTTAGAAACGGAGGGAGTAGCAAATTTTTTTTGAGCAAAATTATTATTAGTAAGCTGTATGTGCATACACACACACACACACACCAGTGTCCAGCCCATGAATGAATTGAAATAAAATGGAAGGGATTGGTAGTCCAGCCATGGATGCCAATTATGTACTCGTTGGTCTGTCTCCAGCCAGCTGAGCTGATCCCCCGGAAGACACGCACATTAGTCCCACCTCGCCCAGCGGGGAGCTCATCACCCACCTTATCACCCGCAACCACCACGTCGTCCGTCCTCCCCTGCGCTATATATCCCTCTCCCCCTCCACCTGCGCCTCCTCTCCTCCGTTCCCTTTTCTTCCTCAGCTCCGGCGGCAGCGAGCGTAAGAGCGGCGTGCGAGCTCCGGCGGCAGTAGCAGTGTGCGTGCATGACGCGGCCGCTGCTGTAGTTTAGTTTACAGAGGTTTCTGCCGGCCATGCATGCGCAGAGGGTGAGCGGCGAGCAGGCGGGCCCGGCGATGCCGTGCGAGATCGCGGCGGACGACATGCCGGCGGCGAGGAACGGGCACTACAGGCCGGGCAAGGCGGTGACGGCGTCGGTGTACCGCGCCAAGGTGGCCGGCCACTCGCGGGTGGTGACGGTGTCGTGGTCGCGGGACCTGCTGTCGCACGCCTTCGCCGTCGCCATCTCCGGCGCGGACGGCGCGTCGGCGGAGTGCCGTGTCGACCTGCGGCCGTGGCAGTTCTGGCGGCGCGCGGGGTCCCGGCGCGTGGACCTGGGCGGCGCCACGGTGCGCGTGCTCTGGGACCTGCGCCGCGCGCGCTGGCACGGCGCCGGCGCGGGCCTCCCGGACCCGCGCGCCGGGTACTACGTCGCCGTGGAGGCCGGCGGCGAGGTGGCGCTGGTGCTCGGCGACCTCCGCAAGGCGGCGCTCCGGCGCGCGTCGCCCAGCGCCCCGCCCGCGCTCGCCGCCGTCCCCGTCGCGCGCAGGGAGCACGTGTTCGGCCGGCGGAGGTTCGCGGCCAAGGCGCGGTTCCACGACCAGGGCGCCGTCCACGACGTGGCCATCGACGTCGGCGGCGAGGACGACATGGAGATGGCCATCGCCATCGACGGCGAGGAGGCGGTCGCCGTCAAGCACCTGCAGTGGAAGTTCCGGGGCAACCAGTCCGTCACCTTCGGCCGGGCCAAGGTGGAGGTGTACTGGGACGTGCACGACTGGCTCTTCGCGGGCGCCGCCGGCGGCGCCCGCCCGGCGCTCTTCATCTTCCGCCCCATCGTGTTGTCCAGCGCGTCCGTGGGGGCCTCCACGCCGCTCCTCGCCGGCGTCGACGGCGCCGCGGGCGCCACCGGGTTCTGCCTCTACCTCTACGCCTGGAAGCTCGACTGATCGATCCACAATTCGTTCGATCCATCATAGACATTGTCCATCCTCCTCCTTATCATCATAAAACAAAAATGTGAAACCAAGATGAGTGCAACGTAGTAACAATTTTCTCCGATTTTGTAACTCTTTCTTGTTCCGGAAACGGCATAATTGAATATAATTCTTTCAAAAACCACACAAACATAGTGGTTCACTTCAATTCATTCCCCTGAAATTTGCATTGCTCAGCTCAAGTTCACTGAGTGAGCTCACAATTTTGGATGTATACATGTGTGTAATTAGTATGTGTGACACTGTAATTAGTAGATTGATTAGTTAGGGATTAGAGAGACACTGTGGGGTGGAAGGCACATGGGGTGAGAGGGAGAGTGGGTTCCAGTGGTGTGGTGTAGCAGCAGCTGTGCATGGACTGACTCATCAGACTGACCGATCAAGAGTGAGAGAGAGAAAAATATTGCCACCGCAAAAGGTGACAGATTGGATCCACCACCCTAATCTGATCATGCTCATGGCCCCAGATGAATTTTGATTAGGTTTATTGTTTCCTTGCCAAATTCACACTATCATTGATCTGGGGTATCCTATGTCTATGTGATGCCCTCTCACCTCTTCCTCCCCTTGACTTCTAAAAGCAAAAGTAGTAGTTATAGTAATGTTTAATTTGTGCGAATGTGAGTACTTTGGACATGTTTTGAAAAATGTGAGCTGGACCAGCATGTGGACCAGCTTCAATATAGTTATTTGACACAAAAATTATATGTTGCCTGATTTGTATTGAATAATGTTTTTCTAACAATTGATATAACTTTTGTGTTTTATTGGTGCCTAACTGATGGTCAAATTTGAGTCTGGAAATGTGCGGGCGCCTTTCATGAGAAAGGGAACGGAGAGGTGAGAATGTTCAATTTACTTGAACATGAGAGTTTCGGGGAGAAAACAAACAATATATGGTACTTAATGCGCCGCAAGATTGTCATGAGAAATTTGCAAGGTTGTATCTTCTTATTTGTCCACACCCATCCATCTATATTATCTCTATGTGTATGGATGTGTAGGTCAGATGCTAAAAGGCTGTAAGATTCCACCATGGGAAAACAATGGAGCGAAATGGAGGATGAATAAACAATGTTGGTCCATTTTGTTCCCTTGCTAGTAGGAGTAGCTTGCATCTGCTGGATAGCTGGTGCCAATCAATCAAAGATTAGCTTCTCCGTTCAAAGAAAAGATTATGTTCTGGTTGGTGCCATTTGTCTTCAAACTGTGTGTTCAACAATAGCTATGAAGGTATGCATATATAAATCGCGCGATAATCATTAATAACACGAAACAAACACAAAATAAAACGAGAGACCGAAATTCCAACCTAGACGATGCTTTGTCAAGATGGCGATGTTTTTCCACAGAATAATACTATATATGAGAGGTGGGTGAGGACAATTATTTTACATCAACACGAATCCCGAGGCGCAAACTTCCAAAAACATAAATAAATTAGCATATGACAGTTTACCTGTCGCTGGCCTCCCCCCCATTGCCCCGGTCAAAATTGTTCCGTAGCTGGTACAATCTTGCTGATTACTCAATTAACACTTGGCGTAGAGTATTATTGTGCACAGCTCCATGACAAGACAATCCACTCCAGTGGGATCCTGTGTTGCCTGATTTCCTTGTCTCACCTCTCATGCTTATGCAGTGAACGAAGGCTTCTTAGACGAAAGACGTTGAACGTCCGGCTTCAAATTATTAAAGCCCTAGACGGCCAAAAAAATACACGGATCTTGAAAAGAATTTACAATACAACACATATGATAAGCACACAAAACAGAAAGAATAATATGTACAGTTTAAGATGACGTCACCCTCCAAGCTCGAACATCATAGAAGAAGGCCGAAACAACACCAAAGGTGTACCCAACTGCCTTGAGGATGATCCTGTCAATGCTTGCTTCAAGACACTATGAAGACACCATACTCCTTCCCTAGCCAAAGAGGGTCCCTTCCTCGATCATCTTGGTTAGACGGATGTCGCACCATTAGGCAAAGGAGGCGTTCACCCTGGAACTTGGAGAGGTGCAAGTCTCCAAGCCAGCAACGCGGAACAACGCGCGTATGGCAGAGGATGCCGGCCCACACCCCAGGATGTCCCTGATGCTGAATCCAGGAAGGATAGTACTCCAACCGTTTCAAAACATATGAAATTCTAGAATTGTCGCAAGTCCAACATTTTTTAGTTTGACCAAGTCTATAGAAGAATATATCAACATCTACGACATCAATCATGTATAGTATGAAAATATATTTCATGATGAATCTAATAACAATAGTTTGATTTTGTAGATATTAGAACATTCTTCTATAAATTGGTCAAACTTAAAGATGTTTGACCTAAGACAAAACCTAGATCTCCATGTATTTTGGGATGGAGGGAGTATTTCTTACATAGGATCTTGGAGAGGTAGGGGTTAGGGATGTGGGAGGAGTGCAACTCCCACAAGCGTCACCGTTGTCGTGGTCAACCAGAAATCTATTTTGGCCTTGATCTCACACCACCAAGCCCCGCGTTCGGCAGATCTAGCGACCAAATATAACAAGTGGTTAGATCTCGTGGGGGTGGGCTGGAGGAGGAGAAAGGGCACACACCTTAAGATCCGATGAGGCAGCCCATAGACCACTCACCTCTCCCCCAAGGCATTACCGCCCGCATGGCGAAGGGGATGGACTCTGCGCTGCTGTCTGCGACCGCGCGGCGGCAGACTGGCGAGGGCGGCGAGCAGTAGGAGGTACGTGCGTGGGGGGGGGGCAACGAGTGAATAATTTTTCATCCCTCGGCTAAATGTTCCGCCGGCAGCCCCCCAAGGGGCGAAAAAATGCCTCCTGGGGGGCTCAACGGCTGGAGATGCTCTAAGGTTGCCACCTCGGCGCCCAAAGACCCCTCCGTCTGAGCAGCTGAGAAGCTGAAGCCTCGCTGCCGCCCTGACCGGTGGCTGCATGGGCATTCCGGTGGCTGCCGCTGTCTTCACAAGGGGAATGGGAGCAGAGTGGGGGGGGGGGGGGGGGGGGGGGGTGGCGTGACGGAACCCACGTCGTGCCTCGGGACGCGAGGGCTGACGCGGTTGTTTGATCATTGTAGTGAATGAAACACTTCAATGTAATAGATCAAGAGTCCACAATGCTGCAGTCAAATATGAATTGTGTGCATCTTAGCGACGCAGACACCAAAAGAGAACACACAATCACTTTGTCCAAAAATGCTCCAAGCAAAAAAGGGTCAGAAGGTACTGATCAGTTAAGCACCACAGTCACAGCGCAGGCATGCGGGCACATGCTTGCACTACACTGGTCCATACACACTAGATGCAGTTTAATTAACTTGATCTGTGGACTAACCGGCCTAAAGCTAAGTAGCTAGCTTAGGCCGAAGGAGTGTGAATGAATGAACGAGTGAGCTAGCTTAGTTTGGGGCGATAGATGCGCATGTCTTGTGCCCGGGATCAGCGGACAGGTCCAGGGGTCTACTCTACAACTGCACGATTGCAACAACCATACTTTTCTTGCATGGCCATGTGCGGCCACCCTGTTTTGCCGCCACAAATCACAAGGATGCATATGTAGCCTTGTCCTCATCCTCTCATACTAGTGAGTACTAGTACGACTGTTGACATGTATGTGTGTATATTTCGTAGGCGGCATTGACATGTGTGGCTGCCTGCTACCTGCTAGTAGCTCACACGCCACTCTCGTCTTCACGCAACCATGCATCTACCGTATGCATGGAACTTCCCGCAGACATATGTGTAGTAGTTTAATTTATAGTAGTAGTACATATATACGCCATGCCATTGCATGGTCATATATATATATATATATATATATATATATATATATATGTATGTATGTATGTATGTATGTATATGAAGATGCCTATTATTCTTATATATACGTGTATATATACTTGTATGTCAATGGAAATGGAGATCAATGATAAAATAAATATGATGTGATGCGTAAGAGCATCTACAAATAAATATGATGTGATGTGCAAGAGCATCTACAAACGCATATGACAATATGACCCCACAAACGCCCACGGTCGCGCCCGGGCGCAACCCGTGACAGTGACCGGGCACTCCTCAAATTAGCACAACTGCATCCAGACATCTCATACTAGATACTTAAATCCATACAAAAGCATGCAAACGATAAAACCTACGTACTACGTAAAGATCTAGGCATCTAGCTACTCCTCGTCGGAGATGTCGACAATCTCCGTTCCCGGCTCCGGCAACATGGGCGGTAGCTGCAGCTCCTGAGCCTTCGGCTGCTCCGCTCCGGCTTCCTCCTCCTCTATCTCTGCGTCGAGTTCGGCGAAGAGTGCGTCGGACGCAGCCTGCTCCTGCCGAAGGCACTGTTGGTTGGCCTCCACATATGCCTCATCCCGGATGGACTCCAGAATGGCCTGCTGCTCTGCCATCTCCGTGGCTTGGGCTACGACGAACTCCGCCTCCGCCTCTCCCATGTTGAACCCCTGCTCCGGCAGCTCCGCCTTGTGCTCTTTCGGATCCGCCACCTCCATCGGCTCTCCCTCCTCCTCCTTCGGCTACTGCTCATCCTCCTTCTCTGGCTCCAGCGAGTCCGGAGGTAGCCCGACAGCGATGCGGGCGGAGCGCCTTGCCTGGATCTCCTCTGTGATCTGCCTCCGAAGCTCCGGCATGAGCATAGCATACGTGGTGATCAGCCGCTGGACCATGGTGATGCCGGAGAGTGTGGGAGAGCGGGGGAGAGGAGGCGTACGGGCTCGAGTGGCGGTGCAGAGAGGGAGGAGGTGGATGGGCTAGGGTTGGGGACGCTGGCTGGCTTAAATAACCGAATTTGATCTCGGGCGGCGAGCCGGAGCGGCGCCACGTGGCGTTCACACTGCGGCGACGGAGGAGGCATCCGTCGGACCGCCGGGTTTCCGGGCGTGTTCGCGTGAGACCCCATCGACAGTCCTACGTGGCGGACGTGCCCGGACGCCCCATATCCGCCCCATATTTGAGTTGGATATGAGGGGTGCCGGTCAACCCAGGCGTTTGAGGCCCGTTTAGTTCGAAAAAATCATGACCGGGCAGCCCGTCCAGGCATATGAGGCAGGTTTGGACGGCTGTAGATACTCTAAGATTATAAGGGAGAAGTACCCAAGGAGCACGTAGCTAGCTGTTTTCCACCAAATTAAAGGAAATGGGGTAGCATGGCATGGGGTCGTGCTTTTCTTAGTTTGGACCATTTGTCACTAACACGTCGCCCCCTTGCCTTTTTTGCATTTCGGGCTCTTCCTTCTTTTGAGCAAAAAAAGCCAGAAAGTGCTGGTTTTCTTTGTGTGTGGTGATCTGTTTTTGTTGCCCAAGAGATCTGATTCGGTCCAAAGCATGCAATCACTGTAGCCATTGCTCATTCTCGGTGAAGTGAGCTCCTAACTGGCAGTGCAAGCCTTGGAAGGCATTGATACTGATTACTTCTCCATTGCTTTATTTTGAGAGAGAGATATGCGCTGCATACGGTCCACCTCAAAAAAGAAAAAAAATGTTTTTTTAGTTTAAGCACGCCCCACTTTATTTAATTAATAAAGTTCATTGGGATACAATGGATATTGGGGGCCTGAAGGAGGCAAAGATGACGGCCCTCGGGAATACCTAGAGCGTATTTAGTGAGGCTATGCGCCTCAATATTGGACGTTCTTCCTTCGAAGATGAAGGAACATGAGTGAAACTCGGCGGACATCACCAGAATTTCCTTAATGATGCTTCCGTTCTTCCTCCTGCACTTGATTTGATATCATCAATGACTTGCTTGCATTCTGATGCGACGATCGATGATATCTTGGAGCCGCAGGTCCTTGGCCAGTGCAAGTGCCTCTCGGCAGGCCATGCCTCAAGTGTATCAGGATCGATCACACCTTGCTGTCTGATGGCTGAAGCTCCAACATAGAGGTCAACATCATTTCTGCAAACTGCCGAGCAAGACCCAAAGGCATCAGTTCTATGAATGACACCATCTACCTTCAACATTGCATAACCTGAAGGAGGAGTGGTCCATGTAGTCCTCGACGGAACCTGGGAGGCTACACTTCTGGTAGTTGGTGGTTGCTTGCACGTCTTAAGGCCCGAGTGAATTGCAGAAAACCACCACATTAGCGCATAGGTTTGTAGAAAAGACTCTTTTACGAATTTAGGCCAGAAACCATTAATTTTCGGTCTAATCTTTTGCAAAAAACACCGATCAGTCTATTTGGACATTTTAATTGCGATTATGACATGTGGGGCCACCATTTGCTGACGTGGCGTACCATTCATTAGACAAGGTATTTTTTTGCCAAAAACTCCTCCCTCTCTCGAAAAATCTCCCTCCTGAAGGAAATATGCCCTAGAGGCAATAATAAAGTTATTATTTATTTCCTTATAATCATGATAAATGTTTATTATTCATGCTAGAATTGTATTAACCGGAAACATAATACATGTGTGAATACATAGACAAACAAAGTGTCACTAGTATGCCTCTACTTGACTAGCTCGTTAATCAAAGATGGTTATGTTTCCTAACCATGAACAATGAGTTGTTATTTGATTAACGAGGTCACATCATTAGTTGAATGATCTGATTGACATGACCCATTCCATTAGCTTAGCACACGATCGTTTAGTATGTTGCTACTGCTTTCTTCATGACTTATACATGTTCCTATGACTATGAGATTATGCAACTCCCGTTTGCCGGAGGAACACTTTGGGTGCTACCAAACGTCACAAGTAACTGAGTGATTATAAAGGAGCATTACAGGTGTCTCCAAAGGTAGATGTTGGGTTGGCGTATTTCGAGATTAGGATTTGTCACTTCAATTGTCGGAGAGGTATCTCTGGGCCCTCTCGGTAATACACATCACATAAGCCTTGCAAGCATTACAACTAATATGTTAGTTGTGAGATGATGTATTACGGAACGAGTAAAGAGACTTGCCGGTAACGAGATTGAACTAGGTATTGGATACCAACGATCGAATCTCGGGCAAGTAACATACCGATGACAAAGGGAACAACGTATGTTGTTATGCGGTCTGACCGATAAAGATCTTCGTAGAATATGTAGGAGCCAATATGGGCATCCAGGTCCCGCTATTGGTTATTGACCGGAGACATGTCTCGGTCATGTCTACATTGTTCTCGAACCCGTAGGGTCCGCACGCTTAAGGTTACGATGACAGTTATATTATGAGTTTATGCATTTTGATGTACCGAAGGTTGTTCGGAGTCCCGGATGTGACCACGGACATGATGAGGAGTCTCGAAATGGTCGAGACGTAAAGATTGATATATTGGAAGCCTATATTTGGATATCGGAAGTGTTCCGGGTGAAATCGGGATTTTACCGGGTTACCGGGAGGTTACCGGAACCCCCCGGGAGCCATATGGGCCTTCATGGGCCTTAGTGGAAAGGTGAAAGGGCTGCCCACAAGGGCTGCGTGCCTCCCCCCTTTCCCTAGTCCTATTAGGACTAGGAGAGGTGGCCGGCCACCCTTCTCCCTCTTTCCCACTTGGGGAGTCCTAGTTGGAATAGGATTGGGGGGGAGTCCTACTCCCGGAAGGAGTAGGATTCCTCCTGCGCCCTCTCCTCCTGGCCGGCGCCCCCTCCCCCCTTGTCTCCTTTATATACTGAGGTAGAGGCACCCCAAAGACACACAAGTTGATCCACGTGATCTATTCCTTAGCCGTGTGCGGTGCCCCCTGCCACCATATACCTCGATAATACTGTAGCGGAGTTTAGGCGAAGCCCTGCTGCTGTAGTTCATCAAGATCGTCACCACGCCGTCGTGCTGACGGAACTCTTCCCCGAAACTTTGCTGGATCGGAGTCCGGGGATCGTCATCGAGCTGAATGTGTGCTTGAACTCGGAGGTGCCGTAGTTTCGGTGCTTGATCGGTTGGATCGTGAAGACGTACGACTACTTCCACTACGTTGTGTGATCGCTTCCGCAGTCGGTCTGCGTTGGGTACGTAGACAACACTCTCCCCCTCGTTGCTATGCATCACATGATCTTGCGTGTGCGTAGGAAATTTTTTGAAATTACTACGAAACCCAACAGTGGCATCCGAGCCAGGTTATTTATGTTGATGTTATATGCACGAGTAGAACACAAGTGAGTTGTGGACGATACAAGTCATACTGCCTACCAGCATGTCATACTTTGGTTCGGCGGTATTGTTGGACGAGACGACCCGGACCAACATTACGCGTACGCTTACGCGAGACCGGTTCTCCCGACGTGCTTTGCACACAGGTGGCTTGCGGGCGACTGTCTCTCCAACTTTAGTTGAACCAAGTATGGCTACGCCCGGTCCTTGCGAAGGTTAAAACGGAGTCTATTTGACAAAGTATCGTTGTGGTTTTGATGCGTAGGTGAGATTGGTTCTTACTTAAGCCCGTAGCAGCCACGTAAAACATGCAACAACAAAGTAGAGGACGTCTAACTTGTTTTTGCAGGGCATGTTGTGATGTGATATGGTCAAGGCATGATGCTGAATTTTATTGTATGATATGATCATGTTTTGTAACCGAGTTATCGGCAACTGGCAGGAGCCATATGGTTGTCGCTTTATTGTATGCAATGCAATCGCGATGTAATATTACTAAACGGTAGTGATAGTCGTGGAAGCATAAGATTGGCGAGACGACAACGATGCTACGATGGAGATCAAGGTGTCGCGCCGGTGACGATGGTGATCATGACGGTGCTTCGGAGATGGAGATTACAAGCACAAGATGATGATGGCCATATCATATCACTTATATTGATTGCATGTGATGTTTATCTTTTTATGCATCTTATCTTGCTTTGATTGACGGTAGCATTATAAGATGATCTCTCACTAAATTATCAAGAAGTATTCTCCCTGAGTATGCACCGTTGCCAAAGTTCGTCGTGCCCAGACACCACGTGATGATCGGGTGTGATAAGCTCTACGTTCAAATTCAACGGGTGCAAAACAGTTGCACACGCGGAATACTCAGGTTATACTTGACGAGCCAAGCATATACAGATATGGCCTCGGGAACACGGAGATCGAAAGGTCGAGCGTGAATCATATAGTAGATATGATCAACATAATGATGTTCACCGATGAAACTACTCCATCTCACGTGATGATCGGACATGGTTTAGTTGATTTGGATCACGTGATCACTTAGAGGATTAGAGGGATGTCTATCTAAGTGGGAGTTCTTAAAGTAATATGATTAATTGAACTTAAATTTATCATGAACTTAGTCCTAGTAGTATTTTGCAAATTATGTTGTAGAGCAATAGCTCGCGTTATTGCTTTCATATGTTTATTTTGATATGTTCCTAGAGAAAAAATGTGTTGAAAGATGTTAGTAGCAATGATGCGGATTGGATCCGTGATCTGAGGTTTATCCTCATTGCTGCACAGAAAAATTATGTCCTTGATGCACCGCTAGGTGACGGGCCTATTACAGGAGCAGATGCAGACGTTATGAACGTTTGGCTAGCTCAATATGATGACTACTTGATAGTTTAGTGCACCATGCTTAACAGCTTAGAATCGGGACTTCAAAGACGTTTTGAACGTCATGGACCATATGAGATGTTCCAGGAGTTGAAGTTAATATTTCAAGCAAATACCCGAGTTGAGAGATATGAAGTCTCCAACAAGTTCTATAGCTAAAAGATGGAGGAGAATCGCTCAACTAGTGAGCATGTGCTCAGATTGTCTGGGTACTACAATCGCTTGAATCAAGTGGGAGTTAATCTTCCAGATAAGATAGTGATTGACAGAATTCTCTAGTCACCATCACCAAGTTAGTAGAACTTCGTGATGAACTATAGTATGCAAGGGATGACGAAAACGAATCCCGAGCTTTTCATGATGATGAAATCGATGAAGGTAGAAATCAAGAAAGAGCATCAAGTATTGACAAGATCACTAGTTTCAATAAAAGGGCAAAGGGAAGAAGGGGAACTTCAAGAAGAACGCCAAGCAAGTTGCTGCTCAAGTGAAGAAGCCCAAGTCTGGTCCTAAGCCTGAGACTAAGTGCTTCTACTGCAAAGGGACTGATCACTGGAAGCGGAACTGCCCCAAGTATTTGGCGGATAAGAAGGATGGCAAAGTGAACAAAAGTATATTTGATATACATATTATTGATGTGTACTTTACTAGTGTTTATAGCAACCCCTCAGTATTTGATACTGGATCAGTTGCTAAGATTAGTAACTCGAAACGGGAGTTGCAGAATAAACAGAGACTGGTTAAGGGTGAAGTGACGATGTGTGTTGGAAGTGGTTCCAAGATTGATATGATCATCATCGAACACTCCCCTATACTTTTGGGATTAGTGTTGAACCTAAATAAGTGTTATTTGGTTTTTGCGTTAAGCATGAATATGATTTGATCATGTTTATTGCAATACGGTTATTCATTAAAGTCAGAGAATAATTGTTGTTCTGTTTAAATGAATAAAACCTTATATGGTTACACACCCAATGAAAATAGTTCATTGGATCTCGATCTTAATGATACACATATTCATAATATTGAAACCAAAAAGATGCGAAGTTAATAATGATAGTGCAACTTATTTGTGGCACTGCCGTTTAGGTCATATTGGTGTAAAGCGCATGAAGAAACTCCATGCTGATGGGATTTTGGAATCACTTGATTATGAATCACTTGATGCTTGCGAACCATGCCTCATGGGCAAGATGACTAAGACTCCGTTCTCCGGAGCGAGCAACTGACTTATTGGAAATAATACATACTGATGTATGCGGTCCGATGAGTGTTAAGGCTCACGGCAAGTATCGTTATTTTCTGAACTTCACAGATGATTTGAGCAGATATGAGTATATCTACTTGATGAAACATAAGTTTGAAACACTTGAAAAGTTCAAAGAATTTCAGAGTGAAGTGGAAAATCATCGTGACAAGAAAATAAAGTTTCTACGATCTGATCGCAGAGACAAATATTTGAGTTACGAGTTTGGTCTTCAATTAAAACAATGTGGAATAGTTTCACAAACTCATGCCACATGGAACACCACAACATAATGGTGTGACCAAACGTCATAACCGTACTTTATTGGATATAGTGCAATCTATGATGTCTCTTACCGATCTACCACTATCGTTTTGGGGTTATGCATTAGAGACAGCTGCATTCACGTTAAATAGGGCACCATCTAAATCCGTTGAGACGACACCGTATGAACTATGGTTTGGCAAGAAACCTAAGCTGTCGTTTCTTGAAGTTTGGGGTTGCGATGCTTATGTGAAAAAGTTTCATCCTGATAAGCTCAAACTCAAATCGAAGAAGTGCGTCTTCATAGGATATCCAAAGGAAACTATTGGATACACCTTCTATCACAGATCCGAAGGCAAGACATTCGTTGCTAAGAATGGATCCTTTCTAGAGAAGGAGTTTCTCTCGAAAGAAGTGAGTGGGAGGAAAGTAGAACTAGACGAGGTAATTGTACCTGCTCCCTTACTGGAAAGTAGTTCATCACAGAAAACTGTTTCAGTGACACCTACACCAGTTAGTGAGGAAGTTAATGATAATGATCATGAAACTTCAGATCAAGATACTACTGAACCTCGTAGATCAACCAGAGTAAGATCCGCGCCAGAGTGGTACGGTAATCTTGTTCTGGAAGTCATGCTACTAGATCATGATGAACCTACGAACTATGAAGAAGCGATGGTGAGCCCAGATTCCGCAAAGTGGCTTGAAGCCATGAAATCTGAGATGGGATCCATGTATGAGAACAAAGTATGGACTTTGGTTGACTTGCCCGATGATCGGCAAGCAATTGAGAATAAATGGATCTTTAAGAAGAAGACTGACGCTGATGGTAATGTTACTGTCTACAAAGCTAGAATTGTCGCAAAAGGTTTTTGACAAGTTCAAGGTGTTGAATACGATGAGAGTTTCTCACTCGTATCTATGCTTAAGTCTGTCCGAATCATGTTAGCAATTGCCGCATTTTATGAAATCTGGCAAATGGATAAACAAAACTGCATTCCTTAATAGATTTATTAAAGAAGAGTTGTATATGATACAACCAGAAGGTTTTGTCAATCCTAAAGGTGCTAACAAAATATGCAAGCTCCAGCGATCCATCTATGGACTGGTGCAAGCATCTCGGAGTTGGAATATACGCTTTGATAAGTTGATCAAAGCATATAGTTTTATACAGACTTGCGATGAAGTCTGTATTTACAAGAAAGTGAGTGGGAGCACTACAATATTTCTGATAAGTATATGTGAATGACATATTATTGATCGGAAATAATGTAGAATTATTCTGTAAAGCATAAAGGAGTGTTTGAAAGGAGTTTTTCAAAGAAAGACTTCGGTGAAGCTGCTTACATATTGAGCTTCAAGATCTATAGAGATAGATCAAGACGCTTGATAAGTTTTTCAATGAGTACATACCTTGACAAGATTTTGAAGTAGTTCAAAATGGAACAGTCAAAGAAAAGTTTCTTGCCTGTATAACAAGGTGTGAAGTTGAGTAAGACTCAAAGCCCGACCACGGCAGAAGATAGAAAAAGAATGAAAGTCATTCCCTATGCCTTGGCCATAGGTTCTATAAAGTATGTCATGCTGTGTACCAGATCTATTGTATACCCTGCACTGATTTGGCAAGGGAGTACAATAATGATCTAGGAGTAGATCACTGGACAGCGGTCAAAATTATCCTTAGTGGAATAAGGATATGTTTCTCGATTATGGAGGTGAAAAAAAGGGTTCGCCGTAAAGGGTTACGTCGATACAAGTTTTGACACAGATCTGGATGACTCTAAGTCTTGATCTCGATACATATTGAAAGTGGGAGCAATTAGCTAGAGTAGCTCCGTGCAGAGCATTGTTGACATAAATATTTGCAAAATACTTACGGATCTGAATGTGACAGACCCGTTGACTAAGATTCTCTCACAAGCAAAACATGATCACACCTTAGTACTCCTTGGGTGTTAATCACATAGCGATGTGAACTAGATTACTGAATCTAGTAAACCCTTTGGGTGTTGATCACATATCGATGTGAAGTATGGGTGTTAATCACATGGTGATGTGAACTATTGCTGTTAAATCACATGGCGATGTGAACTAGATTATTGACTCTAGTGCAAGTGGGAGACTGAAGGAAATATGCCCTAGAGGCAATAATAAAGTTATTATTTATTTCCTTATAATCATGATAAATGTTTATTATTCATGCTAGAATTGTATTAACCGGAAACATAATACATGTGTGAATACATAGACAAACAAAGTGTCACTAGTATGCCTCTACTTGACTAGCTCGTTAATCAAAGATGGTTATGTTTCCTAACCATGAACAATGAGTTGTTATTTGATTAACGAGGTCACATCATTAGTTGAATGATCTGATTGACATGACCCATTCCATTAGCTTAGCACACGATCGTTTAGTATGTTGCTACTGCTTTCTTCATGACTTATACATGTTCCTATGACTATGAGATTATGCAACTCCCGTTTGCCGGAGGAACACTTTGGGTGCTACCAAATGTCACAACGTAACTGAGTGATTATAAAGGAGCATTACAGGTGTCTCCAAAGGTAGATGTTGGGTTGGCGTATTTCGAGATTAGGATTTGTCACTCCAATTGTCGGAGAGGTATCTCTGGGCCCTCTCGGTAATACACATCACATAAGCCTTGCAAGCATTACAACTAATATGTTAGTTGTGAGATGATGTATTACGGAACGAGTAAAGAGACTTGCCGGTAACGAGATTGAACTAGGTATTGGATACCGACGATCGAATCTCGGGCAAGTAACATACCGATGACAAAGGGAACAACGTATGTTGTTATGCGGTCTGACCGATAAAGATCTTCGTAGAATATGTAGGAGCCAATATGGGCATCCAGGTCCCGCTATTGGTTATTGACCGGAGACATGTCTCGGTCATGTCTACATTGTTCTCGAACCCGTAGGGTCCGCACGCTTAAGGTTACGATGACAGTTATATTATGAGTTTATGCATTTTGATGTACCGAAGGTTGTTCGGAGTCCCGGATGTGATCACGGACATGACGAGGAGTCTCGAAATGGTCGAGACGTAAAGATTGATATATTGGAAGCCTATATTTGGATATCGGAAGTGTTCCGGGTGAAATCGGGATTTTACCGGGTTACCGGGAGGTTACCGGAACCCCCCGGGAGCCATATGGGCCTTCATGGGCCTTAGTGGAAAGGTGAAAGGGCTGCCCACAAGGGCTGCGCGCCTCCCCCCTTTCCCTAGTCCTATTAGGACTAGGAGAGGTGGCCAGCCACCCTTCTCCCTCTTTCCCACTTGGGGAGTCCTAGTTGGAATAGGATTGGGGGGAGTCCTACTCCCGGAAGGAGTAGGACTTCTCCTGCGCCCTCTCCTCCTGGCCGGCGCCCCCTCCCCCCTTGGCTCCTTTATATACTGAGGTAGAGGCACCCCAAAGACACACAAGTTGATCCACGTGATCTATTCCTTAGCCATGTGCGGTGCCCCCTGCCACCATATACCTCGATAATATTGTAGCGGAGTTTAGGCGAAGCCCTGCTGCTGTAGTTCATCAAGATCGTCACCACGCCGTTGTGCTGACGGAACTCTTCCCCGACACTTTGCTGGATCGGAGTCCGGGGATCGTCATCGAGCTGAACGTGTGCTCGAACTCGGAGGTGCCATAGTTTCGGTGCTTGATCGGTTGGATCGTGAAGACGTACGACTACTTCCACTACGTTGTGTGATCGCTTCCGCAGTCGGTCTGCGTTGGGTACGTAGACAACACTCTCCCCCTTGTTGCTATGCATCACATGATCTTGCGTGTGCGTAGGAATTTTTTTGAAATTACTACGAAACCCAACACCTCCCTCCCGAGATCCAGGGCGTGCTCGTCCTCGCCGTCGTGGTCCACGGGATCCAGGACACCGGGGAAAGCAGCGGCGCAGCACGGCCCCTCGTCGCTGGCGACCCCAAGCCAGCAGCGCACCCGCGCGTACGACCCATCCGCTGCATCCTCCTCTGGCGGCCGTCCTACCACCGCCCGATGAGGACGCGGCATCACCGGCCGACGGTGACACGCCGCCCTCTTCCCCCTCTGGGCGCTGTGGCCATGGCTGACGACGACGGAAACCACGGGATTGGCGGCGGCTGTGGTGCAGCAGCCGCTGGAGTCGTCGTCGGAACTGGCGGGGTTGTACTACCCGCAGGCGTCTAGGGGACAGGAGTGGACCACGAGGGTTGACCCGTGCACGGCCTGGGCGCAGGGTCGCGAGCACCGCTGCCTCCTCGACAGACCCGTGCATGGCCTGGCGGTGACCGGCGACCCTGTGTTCGCATTCCAGGTGGGTGACCGCGGGTGACCCCGACAGATCCAGGTGGGTGCTCGGGATGGCCGAGGAACTCCAGGCCACGGAGGTTCATCGCGCGGGGGAGGCCGGTCCAAAGGGGCAGGCGGATGCGTTCTTCCACCGGCGAGCTCGGGCTGCCACAAGGACGGCGGCGACGGACGGCTCTGCGGCGGGCCATGCTCGAGGTCTGAGCAACTAGCCAACGACGGCGAGCAAGCAGCAGGAGCGGCGCACAGCACGGGCGCATCCAAGCAGGAACCCTCGCCGGTGAGCTCCGCCGCCCCCGGGGCACCGGCGTGGACAAGAGCGCACGAGCGCGGGATGGCCGGCGGCAGAGTATGTCTGAGCTGGGTATGACAAGGGCCTAATTGCATTTTTGTTTTCAGATTGAAGGGTGCCTCTGTAAAAATACCAGGAACTGACAGTTATGATACATCATCAAATATAGGCCCCACATGTCATAATCACGGTTAAAATGTCCAAATAGACCTATCAGTGTTTTTTGCAAAAGATTAGGCCAAAAATCAGTGGTTTCTGGCCCAAATTCGTAAAAGAGTCTTTTCTGCAAACCTATGCGCTAATGTGGTGGTTTTCTATAATTCACTCTAAGGCCCCGTACATAACTATTTGCTTGCACTTCTTATGGCTCCGTAGAAAATTATTTACAAATTAGTGAGTAGCTTGCGGGTTCCGGAAGTCATTTTCGTTTTTTAGGGCAAAACTAAGCTTTATTGATGATAATCCACATGGAGTGGGATACAAATCGGATTGTAGGGGTTAACCAACAAGTGTGGCGCCCCGCACCGACAGAAAGTGCATGCTTAGCTAAACTATGGGCTTCGCCTTTCAAAGAGCGGCTTTCAAACACAAAATTACAAGTGAAATCCGAAGAACAAAGTTTAATTTCTGTGATCACAGAACCATAAGTGCCCTGGTTGCCAAGATTGATGTCGTCAACAACCCGCTTGCAATCTGAAGCGATGATTAAATTCATGACGAGAAGATCCTCCGCCAGAGCAAGGCCTTCACAACACGCTATTGCTTCCAACGTGGGCGGATCCGTTATCCCTAGAACGATAAGTGCCGAACTTCTCATATAGTTACCCGCCTGATCACGGCAGACAGCCACCGTGACACCTCGCCGGTTGCGTAGAACAGCGCCATCTACATGGATCTTGACGTATCCCACCGGTGGCGCTTTGGGTCTTGCATGTGCTGTCACATTTGCCCGAGGGGCAACTGATACGTCTCCATCGTATCTATAATTTTTGATTGTTCCATGCCAATATTATTCAATTTTCATATACTTTTTGGCAACTTTTTATATTATTTTTGGGACTAACATATTCATCCAGTGCCAGTTCCTGTCTGTTGCATGTTTTTGGTTTCGTAGAATATCCATATCAAACGGAGTCCAAATGGGATAAAAACAGACGGAGCTTATTTTTGGAAAATATGGAAAATTCGAAAGGAAAATCAACGCGAACCAGTGCCCGAGGTGGTCACGAGGCAGGGGGCACCCCCCTAGGGCGCGGCCCCTACCCTCGTGAGCCCACCGTAAGGCGGTTGACGCTCTTCTTTTGCCACAAGAAAGCTAATATTCGGAAAAAAATCACGGCGAAGGTTTCAGGCAATCGCAGTTACGGATCTCCATATATACACGAAACGGTGAAATAGAGCCGGAACAGAACGCAGAACCAGAGAGAGACAGAGAGACAGATCCAATCTCGGAGGGTCTCTCGCCCCTCCCACGCCATGAAGGCCATGGACCAGAGTGGAAACCCTTCTCCCATCTAGCGAGGAGGTCAAGAAAGAAGAAGAAGGAGGGGGGCTCTCTCCCCCTCGCTTCCGGTGGCACCGGAGTGCCACCGGGGGCCATCATCGTCACCACGATCTACACCAACACCTCCGCCATCTTCACCAACATCTCCATCACCTTCCCCCCTCTATCTACAGCGGTCCACTCTCCCGCAACCCGCTGTACCCTCTACTTGAACATGGTGCTTTATACTTCATATTATTATCCAATGATGTGTTGCCATCCTATGATGTCTGAGTAGATTTTCGTTGTCCTATCGGTGGTTGATGAATTGCTATGATTGATTTAACTTGCTTGTGGTTATGTTGCTGTCCTTTGGTGCCCATCATATGATTGCGCGCGTGGATCACACCCTAGGGTTAGTTGTACATTGATAGGACTATGTATTGGAGGGCAAGAGTGACGGAAGCTTCAACCTAGCATAGAAATTGATGCATACGGTGAAGGAAATATGCCCTAGAGGCAATAATAAAGTTATTATTTATTTCCTTATATCATGATAAATGTTTATTATTCATGCTAGAATTGTATTAACCGGAAACATAATACATGTGTGAATACATAGACAAACAGTATGTCACTAGTATGCCTCTACTTGACTAGCTCGTTGAATCAAAGATGGTTAAGTTTCCTAGCCATAGACATGAGTTGTCATTTGATTAAACAGGGTCACATCATTAGAGAATGATGTGATTGACTTGACCCATTCCGTTAGCATAACACTTGATCGTTTAGTTTGTTGCTATTGCTTTCTTCATGACTTATACATGTTCCTATGACTATGAGATTATGCAACTCCCGTTTATCGGAGGAACACTTTGTGTGCTACCAAACGTCACAACATAACTGGGTGATTATAAAGGTGCTCTACAGGTGTCTCCGAAGGTACTTGTTGGGTTGGCGTATTTCGAGATTAGGATTTGTCACTCCGATTGTTGGAGAGGTATCTCTGGGCCCACTCGGTAATGCACACCACTATAAGCCTTGCAAGCATTGCAACTAATGAGTTAGTTGCGGGATGATGTGTTACGGAACGAGTAAAGATACTTGCCGGTAACGAGATTGAACTAGGTATTGAGATACCGACGATCGAATCTCGGGCAAGAACATATCGATGACAAAGGGAACAACGTATGTTGTTATGCGGTTTGACTGATAAAGATCTTCGTAGAATATGTAGGAGGCAATATGAGCATCCAGGTTCCGCTATTGGTTATTGACCGTAGACGTGTCTCGGTCATGTCTACATAGTTCTCGAACCCATAGGGTCCGCACGCTTAAAGTTCGATGACGGTTATATTATGAGTTTATGTGTTTTGATGTACCGAAGGAGTTCGGAGTCCCGAATGAGATCGGGGACATGAAGAGGAATCTCGAAATGGTCGAGACGTAAAAATCGATATATTGGACGACTATATTCAGACATCGGATAGGTTCCGAGTGATTCGGGTATTTTCAGGAGTACCGGGGAGTTACGGGAATTCATATTGGGCCTTAATGGGCCATACGGGAAAGGAGAGAAAGGCCTCAAAGGGTGGCCGCACCCATCCCCATGGGCTGGTCCGAATTGGACTAGGGAGGGGGGCGCCCCCTTCCTTCCTTCCCTCCTACTCCTAATACTTGGTAGGACTCCCCTAGGGCGCACCATAGAGAGGGCCGGCCCTTCCCCTCCTCCACTCCTTTATATACGGGGGCAGAGGGCACCCCAAAGACACAACAATCGATCTCTTGATCTCTTAGCCGTGTGCGGTGCCCCTCTCCACCATAATCCACCTCGGTCATATCGTAGCATTGCTTAGGCGAAGCCCTGCTTCAGTAGAATATCATCATCGTCACCACGCCGTCATGCTGACAAAACTCTCCCTCAACACTCGACTAGATCGGAGTTCGAGGGACGTCATCGAGTTGAACGCGTGCAGAACTCGGAGGTGCCGTGCGTTCGGTACTTGATCGGTCGGATCGTGAAGACGCACGACTACATCAACCGCGTTGTGCTAACACTTCCGCTTTCGGTCTACGAGGGTACGTAGACAACACTCTCCCTTCTCGTTGCTATGCATCACCATGATCTTGCGTGTGCGTAGGAAATTTTTGAAATTACTACGTTCCCCAACATACGGGATTGAAGAGGGACCAATATATCTTAATGCTATGGTTGGGTTTTACCTTAATGAACATTAGTAGTTGCGGATGCTTGCTAATAGTTCCAATCATAAGTGCATAGAATTCCAAGTCAGGGATGACATGCTTGTTGGGGAACGTAGTAATTTCAAAATTTTCCTACGCACACGCAAGATCATGTGATGCATAGCAACGAGATGGGAGAGTGTTGTCTACGTACCCAACGCAGACCGACTGCGGAAGCGATCACACAACGTAGAGGAAGTAGTCGTACGTCTTCACGATCCAACCGATCAAGCACCGAAACTATGGCACCTCCGAGTTCGAGCACACGTTCAGCTCGATGACGATCCCCAGACTCCGATACAGCAAAGTGTCGGGGAAGAGTTCCGTCAGCACGGCGGCGTGGTGACGATCTTGATGTACTACTGCAGCAGGGCTTCGCCTAATCTCCGCTACAGTATTATTGAGGTATATGGTGGCAGGGGGCACCGCACACGGCTAAGGAATAGATCACGTGGATCAACTTGTGTGTCTAGAGGTGTCCCCTGCCTCTGTATATAAAGGAGCCAAGGGGGAGGGCTGGCCGGCCAAGGAGGGGGGGCGCAGGAGAGTCCTACTCCCTCTGGGAGTAGGATTCCCCCCCCCCCCCAATCCTAGTCCAACTAGGATTCCTCGGTGGGGAAAAGAGGAGGAGGGGGCCGGCCACCTCTCCTAGTCCTAATAGGACTAGGGGAAGGGGGAGGCACGCAGCCCATCTAGGGCAGCCCCTTCTCTTTTCCACGAAGGCCCACTATGGCCCATATAGCTCCCGAGGGGTTCCGGTAACCCTCCCGGTACTCCGGTAAAATCCCGATTTCACCCGGAACACTTCCGATGTCCAAACATAGGCTTCCAATATATCAATCTTTACGTCTCGACCATTTCGAGACTCCTCGTCATGTCCGTGATCACATCCGGGACTCCGAAAAACCTTCGGTACATCAAAATGTATAAACTCATAATATAACTGTCATCGTAACCTTAAGCGTGCGGACCCTACGGGTTCGAGAACAATGTAGACATGACCGAGACACGTCTCCGGTCAATAACCAATAGCGGGACCTGGATGCCCATATTGGCTCCTACATATTCTACGAAGATCTTTATCGGTCAGACCGCATAACAACATACGTTGTTCCCTTTGTCATCGGTATGTTACTTGCCTGAGATTCGATCGTCGGTATCCAATACCTAGTTCAATCTCGTTACCGGCAAGTCTCTTTACTCGTTCCGTAATACATCATCTCACAACTAACATATTAGTTGTAATGCTTGCAAGGCTTATGTGATGTGTATTACCGAGAGGTCCCAGAGATACCTCTCCGACAATCGGAGTGACAAATCCTAATCTCGAAATACGCCAACCCAACATCTACCTTTGGAGACACCTGTAATGCTCCTTTATAATCACCCAGTTACGTTGTGACGTTTCGTAGCACCCAAAGTGTTCCTCCGGCAAACGGGAGTTGCATAATCTCATAGTCATAGGAACATGTATAAGTCATGAAGAAAAGCAATAGCAACATACTAAACGATCGGGTGCTAAGCTAATGGATTGGGTCATGTCAATCAGATCATTCAACTAATGATGTGACCTCGTTAATCAAATAACAACTCATTGTTCATGGTTAGGAAACATAACCATCTTTGATTAACGAGCTAGTCAAGTAGAGGCATACTAGTGACACTTTGTTTGTCTATGTATTCACACATGTATTATGTTTCCGGTTAATACAATTCTAGCATGAATAATAAATATTTATCATGATTATAAGGAAATAAATAATAACTTTATTATTGCCTCTAGGGCATATTTCCTTCAATGCTAGCAGTGGCCTCTCCCACATAATACTTGCTATCAGTCTAGTAAAGTAGTCAATTGCTTAAGGGGCAATTTCGCAACTCCTACCACCAATTTTCCACACTCGCTATATTTATTTTATTGTTTCTTTACCTAAATAGCCCCTACTTTTTATTTACGTACTCTTTATTATCTTGCAAACCTATCCAACAACACCTACAAAGTACTTCTAGTTTCATACTTGTTCTTGGTAAAGTGAACGTCAAGCGTGCGTAGAGTTGTATCGGTGGTTGATAAAACTTGAGGGAATATTTGTTCTACCTTTAGCTCCTCATTGGGTTCGACACTCTTACTTATCGAAAACTGTTGCGATCCCCTATACTTGTGGGTTATCAAGACCTTTTTCTGGCGCCGTTGCTGGGGAGCAATAGCGTGGGGTGAATATTCTCGTGTGTGCTTGTTTGCTTTATCACTAAGTAATTTTTATTTGCTGTTCTTAGTTGTTTTCTACCTTTAGTTATGGGTAGGAAACGTAAAATACCTAAAAAATTAGCTGTACCTACTGAACCAATGGTTGAAGAACCACTCAAAATCTATCACACTGTTGAAGCTTTTTACTTGGATCATCTTCGATCCCTTTGTGCTCGTGCCGAAACCCCAACTAGCTTAGTTGAGGGCAAATCTTTAGATGAGCATGCTTGTTATGTGCGACACCGTATATCTAAAAAAGGGAAACTATTATGGGGTCAAATTCAACGTTTGCAATGCTATGCTTGGAATTTATGTGAAATATATGATTTTACTTGTTGTTCTGAAAACCCTAAGAAACACCTTCCCTATCAATGTGAGTTTAGTAATAATGGAATCGTATCTTTGTATGCTAAGGGTGTTTACAATTACTATGATGTTCAACAAATTGAAGAATTTGTTGCTTTTAAGGGTGCTTATGAAATTGCTTCTTTGATTGAAAAGTATGATGCTACTTTTCACAAATCTGAATTTTTTTCCATACTTGAATATTGTTATGAGAATTATGCTTCTAATGCCTATGTTAAACTATATATTGAGGAATACTCCGCTGACCAAGGAGAGACTAATATTTTGCTGGAGTCTATGGAAGAAGAAATTGATGAAACTGTGAGCTCATTGGATGAAAAAGATGAGGAGGAGAGCGAGCAACAAAAGGATGAAGATCGGATTGATCACCCGTGCCCACCTTCTAATGAGAGTAACTCTTCAACTCATACATTGTTTAATTCCCCTTCGTGCTTACCGAAGGATGATTGCTATGATGACTTTTATGATCCCATTGATT
The DNA here is from genome assembly GCF_018294505.1 of Triticum aestivum. Taxonomy (NCBI): domain Eukaryota; kingdom Viridiplantae; phylum Streptophyta; class Magnoliopsida; order Poales; family Poaceae; genus Triticum; species Triticum aestivum. The sequence goes on from NC_057794.1 coordinate 13,834,160, forward strand.
CTCTTGAAATATCCCTTTTTGATGATGCTTGCTATGCTTATGGCCAAGATGCCAATATGAATTATGCTTATGGAGATGAACTTGCTATAGTTCCTTATGTTAAATATGAAATTGTTGCTATTGCACCCACGCATGATAGTCCTATTATCTTTTTGAATTCTCCCGATTATACTATATCGGAGAAGTTTGCACTTATTAAGGATTATATTGATGGGTTGCCTTTTACCGTTGCACATGATGATTTCGATAAATATAATATGCATGTGCTTGCTGCTCCTACTTGCAATTATTATGAGAGAGGAACTATATCTCCACCTCTCTATGTTTCCAACATGATAAAATAGCAAGAAACTGTTTATACTATGCATTGGCCTTTACTTTGTGTGCATGAATTGTTCTTTTATGACATGCCGATGCATAGGAAGAGAATTAGACTTCGTCATTACATGATACATGTTACTTTATGCTCACTACTAAATAACAAATCATTGTTAATTAAAATTGGCTTTGATATACCTTGGGATCCGGGTGGATTCACTACTTGAGCACTATATGCCTAGCTTAATGGCTTTAAAGAAAGCGCTGCCAGGGAGACAACCCGGAAGTTTCAGAGAGTCATTTATTTCTGTTGAGTGCTTTCATATAGTTTAAAAACAACAAAAAGAAAGAGGGGAACCCAAAACTTTTTCAAAAAGGAAAGCGAAAGTGAGAAAGACAAGCATTGTTGAAGTGGGAGAGCTCCTTGAAGTTTGTTCATGCTCACGGCAACTTTGTGAATCTTGATTACAGAAACTTTTAAATAAAAATAATTATCCCCTTGTACAATTCCATTGTATTATAAAAATAATGTGCCAAGGTTTGCCTTTAGGATGTTTACATTTGCTTGATGGTTTGTACGGTGCAGGACAGAAACTTTGGCTGTAGTGCGCGATTTTACATTTTTAGCTGAAACGTCAAATGGTTCTGATTCTTTTTGCACTGTCTTCCTATTCAAATTGTTTATTTTTCTTAATTTTGGTAGAATTTTTCAGGTATGAAAATTATGGTGAATGTTCAAATTATTACAGACTGTTCTGTTTTAGACAGATTCTGTTTTTGATGCATAGTTTGCTTGTTTTGATGAAACTATCGATTCATATTAGTGGATTAAGCCATGAAAAAGTTATACTACAGTAGAAACAATGAAAAAACAAAATATTAATTGGTTTGCAATAGTACTTATAGTGGTGATTTGCTTTATTATACTAACGGATCTTACCGAGTTTTCTGTTGAAGTTTTGTGTGGATGAAGTGTTCGATGATCGAGAAGGTCTCGATGTGAGAAGAAGGAAGAGAGGCAAGAGCTCAATCTTGGGGATGCCCAAGGCACCCCAAGTAAATATTCAAGGAGACTCAAGCGTCTAAGTTTGGGGATGCTGGGGAGGCATCCCCTCTTTCTTCAACAAGTATCGGTATGTTTTCTAATTCGTTTCGTTCATGCGATATGTGCAATCTTGGAGCGTCTTTGCTTTAGTTTTCATGTTTCTTTTTTGCACCATGCTGGTATGAGATAGTCCTTGGTTGATTTATAGAATGCTCTTTGCACTTCACTTATATTCTTTGAGTATGGCTTTATAGAATGCTTCATGTGCTTCACTTATATCATTTGAAGTTTGGATTGCCTGTTTCTCTTCACTTAGACAACCGTCATTTGTAGAATGCTCTTTTGCTTCACTTATATTTGTTAGAGCGTGAGCATATCTTTTGTAGAAAGAATTAAACTCTCTTGCTTCACTTATATCTATTTAGAGAGATGACAGGAACTGGTCATTCACATGGTTAGTCATAAAATCCTACATAAACTTGTAGATCGCTGAATATGATATGTTTGATTCCTTGCAATAGTTTTGCGATATAAAGGTGGTGATATTAGAGTCGTGCTAGTTGAGTAATTGTGAAATTGAGAAATACTTGTGCTGAGGTTTGCAAGTCCCGTAGCATGCACGTATGGTGAACCGTTATGTAATGAAGTCGGAGCATGAGGTGTTTATTGATTGTCTTCCTTATGAGTGACGGTCGGGGACGAGCGATGGTCTTTTCCTACCAATCTATCCCCCTAGGAGCATGCGCGTAGTACTTTGTTTCGATGATTAATATATTTTTGCAATAAGTATGTGAGTTCTTTATGACTAATGTTGAGTTCATGGATTATACGCACTCTCACCCTTCCATCATTGCTAGCCTCTCTAGTACCACGAAACTTTCGCCGGTACCATAAACCCACCATATACCTTCCTCAAAACAGCCACCATACCTACCTATTATAACATTTCCATAGCCATTTCGAGATATATTGCCATGCAACTTCCATCATCATCATATACATGACTTGAGCATTTATTGCCATATTGCTTTGCATGATCGTAAGATAGCTAGCATGATGTTTTCATGGCTTGCCCGTTTTTTTGATGTCATTGCTACGCTAGATCATTGCACATCCCGGTACACCGCCGGAGGCATTCATATAGAGTCATATCTTTGTTCTAGTATCGAGTTGTAATATCGAGTTGTAAGTAAATAAAAGTGTGATGATCATCATTATTAGAGCATTGCCCCAGTGAGGAAAGGATGATGGAGACTATGATTCCCCCATAAGTCGGGATGAGACTCCGGACTTTAAAAAAAAGAGGCCAAAGAAGCCCAAATAAAAAAAAGAGGCCAAAGAAGCCCACCAAAAAAAAACAAAAAAATGAGAGAAAAAGAGAGATGGGGCAGTGCTACTATCATTTTTCCACACTTGTGCTTCAAAGTAGCACCATGTTCTTCATATAGAGAGTCTCTTGAGTTATCACTTTCATATACTAGTGGGAATTTTTATTATAGAAGTTGGCTTGTATATTCTGATGATGGGCTTCCTCAAACGCCCGAGGTCTTCATGAGCAAGCAAGTTGGATGCACACCCACTTAGTTTTCAGTTTGAGCTTTCATACACTTATAGCTCTTAGTGCATCCGTCACATGGCAATCCCTACTCCTCACATTGATATCTATTAATGGGCATCTCCATAGCCCGTTGATACGCCTAGTTGATGTGAGGCTTTCTCCTTTTTTGTCTTCTCCACATAACCCCCATCATCATATTCTATTCCACCTAAAGTGCTATGTCCATGGCTCACGCTCATGTATTGCGTGAAAGTTGAAAAGGTTTGAGAACGTCAAAAGTATGAAACAATTGCTTGGCTTGTCATCGGGGTTGTGCATGATGTAAATATTTTGTGTGGTGAAGATGGAGCATAGCCAGACTATATGATTTTGTAGGGATGAGCTTTCTTTGGCTATGTTATTTCAATAAGACATAATTGCTTGGTTGGTATGCTTGAAATATTATTGTCTTTATGTCAAAAGATAGATTATTGTTTTGAATCACTCGTGTCTTAATATTCATGCCATGATTAGACATATGATAAGAGTTATGCTAGTTAGCATTCCACATAAAAAAATATCTTTTTTATCATTTACCTACTCGAGGACGAGCAGGAATTAAGCTTGAGGATGCTGATACGTCTCCGTTGTATCTATAATTTTTGATTATTCCATGCCAATATTATTCAATTTTCATATACTTTTTTGTAACTTTTTATATTATTTTTGGGACTAACATATTGATCCAGTGCCAGTTCCTGTCTGTTGCATGTTTTTGGTCGCAGAATATCCATATCAAACGGAGTCCAAACGGGATAAAAACGGACGGAGCTTATTTTTGGAAAATATGGAAAATTCGGAAGGAAAATCAACGCGAACCAGTGCCCGAGGTGGTCACGAGGCAGGGGGGCGCCCCCCCTAGGGCGCGCCCCCTACCCTCGTGAGCCCACCGTAAGGCGGTTGACTCTCTTCTTTTGCCGCAAGAAAGCTAATATTCGGAAAAAATCACGGCGAAGGTTTCAGCCCAATCCGAGTTACGGATCTCCATATATACACGAAACGGTGAAACAGAGCCAGAACAGAACGCAGAACCAGAGAGAGACAGAGAGACATATCCAATCTCGGAGGGGCTCTCGCCCCTCCCACGCCATGAAGGCCATGGACCAGAGGGGAAACCCTTCTCCCATCTAGGGAGGAGGTCAAGAAAGAAGAAGAAGGAGGGGGGCTCTCTCCCCCTCGCTTCCGGTGGCACCGGAGTGCCACCGGGGGCCATCATCATCACCGTGATCTACACCAACACCTCCGCCATCTTCACCAACATCTCCATCACCTCCCCCCTCTATCTACAGCGGTCCACTCTCCCGCAACCCGCTGTACCCTCTACTTGAACATGATGCTTTATACTTCATATTATTATCCAATGATGTGTTGCCATCCTATGATGTCTGAGTAGATTTTCGTTGTCCTATCGGTGGTTGATGAATTGCTATGATTGATTTAATTTGCTTGTGGTTATGTTGCTGTCCTTTGGTGCCCATCATATGATTGCGCACATGGATCACACCCTAGGGTTAGTTGTATGTTGATAGGACTATGTATTGGAGGGCAAGAGTGACAGAAGCTTCAACCTAGCATAGAAATTGATGCATACGGGATTGAAGGGGGACCAATATATCTTAATGCTATGGTTGAGTTTTACCTTAATGAACATTAATAGTTGCGGATGCTTGCTAATAGTTCCAATCATAAGTGCATAGAATTTCAAGTCAGGGATGACATGCTAGCAGTGGCCTCTCCCACATAATACTTGCTATCGGTCTAGTAAAGTAGTCAATTGCTTAAGGGGCAATTTCGCAACTCCTACCACCACTTTTCCACACTCGCTATATTTACTTTATTGTTTCTTTACCTAAGCAGCCCCTACTTTTTATTTACGTACTCTTTATTATCTTGCAAACCTATCCAACAACACCTACAAAGTACTTCTAGTTTCATACTTGTTCTAGGTAAAGCGAACGTCAAGCGTGCGTAGAGTTGTATCGGTGGTCGATAGAACTTGAGGGAATATTTGTTCTACCTTTAGCTCCTCGTTGGGTTCGACACTCTTACTTATCAAAAACTATTGCAATCCCCTAACTTGTGGGTTATCAGCAACCTACAAAGTGCGCTGGGGGTAGTATTAATCAGCTCTAGCTCTTTCAAAAATCTGCTGACAAATAGAGAAGTGCCCTGCGGACTCTGAGTAATCCCCTCATGTATATATTTTCGCCGTGCTGCCCAGATGGCCCATAGAGTGACTGCCACACGGACGAAAATGCTATGATCCAAGGACGCCATGAGGGTGAAAAGCCACTGTCTTGCAGTTGGTTCAGACGTTGCGATCATGCAGTCCACCGTTTCACCATCTTCCAGAGCCCATACGGATCTTGCAACTGAGCACTCAAGGAGAGAGTGTCTCCAGGAATCCCTCGCGCCGCAAAAGGCACAGGAGCTAGAGGTCGACATGTTGCGGTGAGCGCGGACATCCTCGGTGGGAAGGGATTGCCTTGCTAACCGCCATAGGAACATTCTGATTTTAGCTGGCACATGCATATTCCATAATTGCTTCCATGACTTCTCCTCATTTCTCCTAGTCAAGGGCCGGCTGCTTCTTCGAGCCAAGCTCCTCTACGGTTCCGTATCGCCACCATCATCCGATACGCTGAGCGATCTGAGAACTTGCCGTTTCTCTCGAAGTGCCACGCCCAATAATCATCAAAGTTTCGGGTGCTAATGGGAATAGCTAGGATGGCTTCGACATCCATGGGCATGAAGGTCTGCTCAACTTTTTGCTTGTCCCATGCTGCGGGTTCCGGAAGTCATTTTCGTGGATCGCCTTCATGCGGGCATGCCAGATGGCCCAAAGGGTGACCAGTTTGGAAATAAAATCATCATGCGGGAGAGCGTCCATTAAAAAGAAAATCCATCTCCTAGGGCCCAAACACACCTTGACATGCTGCATTCGAGAAGGAAATATCTCCAAGAATCAGTATCTCCGCACAAGCCACAGTTACCCACCATAGAAAAAGATAGTTCAAACGGTCAGATTAAGAAGGAGATCATTTATAGATCCGAGAAACATTGGGGCTTGGGTAAGATTAGGCTCACTCATGGGCCTTATGAGGGCTAGAATTGGTTCAACATGTTGCAAAAAAAGGTTTTTTATCTGACAAAATGAAAAAGGCTCCGTTCAAGGCGCGACGGAACTTAGGAATCTTCTTCCTCCGCCCTACAAAAGTCCACCAGCAAAGCACCAACAAAAAAACCCATATCTCACTCCCTGCATTTCACTCTTTTCAATCAAAAGGTATATTATATGTGTAAGTTCCATGTATTATAGAGACGAGAAACACATATTTACATGCTAAGACCGGGAACTCATATTTCCTACCTTCCTGCCTTAAATGAGAACAAAGGACCCTCGGCCTAAAGGGTCGATGTTGCAAAAAGATGAGAACAAAGGACCCTCGGCCAAAAAATAAATCCCTTTCGAGCACATGCATTTTTTTGGCTCGAAAAAAAAAACACATGCATTTTTGTTAGCCAAGAATATTCATTTTTAACTAGGTGAAAATTTTCTATATAAATTGTTTTAGTTACAACAATAAATAAATATCTGATTTCTATGGGCATGTTTTTGAAGAGTAGCATGAACTATGAATATAGGTTTCTAGTCTCATTCATCCCCTTGTGAGCATTGGATTTTATTCAAGACCGCCTCTTCTTCCTCCCTTTCTTCATTTAGGCAAATCCTAGTTGACGTCCATGGGCGTCAACAACTCGAGGCCACACCACAGGCGGAGTGAGGTGGGCTGATCCAGTTCCGGGGTTCGCGTACCTGGGCTGCTGTTTCTTTCGTTGGCTGTTGTGATTTTTTTCTTTCTTCTATGATTTTTTATGTTGTTTTTTCTTTACGCTTTCTTGTTTTTCCTATCCTCTTCCGGGTTTGGTTTTCTCCCTTTCCTTCCTTTTTTATTTTCGTATTTTAAAATTGTTTTATATATTATAATTTTTTTCCTAATACATGGTGAATATTTTTCAAATACACGCCAAACCTTTTTTATTAGACAGTGCCTATTATTTTAAATTCACACTAAACAATATTTTAATATACATTGAACATTTTTCAACATACAGTGATATTGTTTTCATTTGATGGTGAACTTTTTGCACTACAATTTTTTAAATACACACTGAATTTTTACTATTTATTGTATTTTTAATAGGTTTTTATTTATTTAGAACTCTTCAAAAAATCCAACATAGTTTTTCGGAAAAAATGATTGAAAACCGAAGAGAAAAAATGGCAACGCAAACCTTTTTATTTTTGGAGGCAGGCAAAGCAAACCTGCGTAACTAATCACTTCAGAGTGGGCCGGCACATTAGGGGAAACCAATTCTACCTTTGGCCCATTAGCATCAACGCACGCGGTGCCCAGGTCGCTGCCTCCACCCCGACGCCGCCGCCGGCTCTCCTTCTCGCACCGGCGGCGCCTCCTCCCCAGGTGCGACCTCTCGCTTCCGGCACTTATGCTCCGAACCCTGCCCACAGTGCACAGCAGATTTGTTCCTAGTTCGGTATATTTGTTCCAAATTACTCCTTCCGTTTCATAATATAAGAACGTTTTTGACACTACACTTGTGTCAAAAACGCTCTTATATTATGAGACGGAGGGAGTAGATTCTATGCGTTGTGTCCTTCAGACCTGTACCAAATTTGCACATTACTTACGCATCCTGTTCTAGATAAATTTAGTTTTTTCTAGATTAAAAAAATTAGAATATGATGTTGTGTTTATTGGAACATACTCCTATGAAATAGCAGCATTACTGGAACGGTATCAACGCACATAACTGGACTTTTCTATACGGAATGAAGTTGAAACTTGTGATTTTAGTGGAATAACAGCTCGGAGTCAGTGTATTGCTTGGAGCTGTCAAATCTATAATGGTTTTAGATTTCACTTGCTGTCAAAATCTTGTTCAATTCCCTTCACCTGATCATGCTCTGTGTCAATTTCGCTGGTACTTGTAAGCTCCCTTTGATGCCATCTTCTGACAATCTGTTCCTGGTTCATAAATTTTCTTCGGGAATTTGTCATTGTAAGCCCGTTTACTTGCAACACTGACTTCTTGTATTTCCATGTCTAATCTGTTGCCTTTACGAAATTGTACTACTTGAATCTTAACACCAAGTTTTTTTTCAAAAAGATAACTGGGTGAATTCCGTATATGCCACTCAAAACTTGCCCGTACCCTCATCTGCCATTGGCAATTTCCCTCTGTCAAATATGCCACCGAAAATTTGCACCGTGTACAGATATGCCACTATAACCAGTTTGACCGTTAGTTGACCGTCAAGTGGAAGATGAAAAGACAATTTTGCCCCTGATGTACACTGTAGCAACAGAGCGGCACTGCAGCGTCTGATGCACTGTAGCGTCCACTTCTAAAAAATGTGAATATCTGTACCGCCTACTTTTTTCAAATTTTGTTCACTTTAAAAAAATGTTCGCAATATGGGACGGAGTCGGCTGTAGCAACAATTACTGTAGCACGCGATTTTTAAAAAAACTGTGCTACCCACTTTTTCCAAATTTTGTTCACTTTAAAAAAAATGTTGGCAACACAGGCTCCGTCGCAGTAATTGTTCACTTTCAAAGAAATATTATTAAAAATTGTTCGCAATATAGAAGGACACATTTTAAAAAAAATCATGCGCTACAATAATTGTTACTACAGTGCACTAGTTGCTCCAGTACTGGACGCGAAAGTATTCTGCGTAGTGCATCGAACGCTACAGTACTGGATCGACAAAGTTGGTGCTGCAGTGCACAAGAACGCCCAGGGGCTAAATCGTCTTTTCACCTTCCACTTGACAGTCAACTAACGGTCAAACTGGCCATAGTGGCATATCTGTACGCGGTGCAAATTTTCGATGACATATTTGACAGAAGGAAATTTCCAATGGCATATGCGGATACGGGCAAGTTTTGAGTGACATATACGGAATTCACCCAAGATAATTAACTCAGTCCCTATCATCTGATCGAAGACATTTGCATTGGGTATGGCGCAACTGTGCTGCGCAAACATTGTGACAAGTATATGTGTAGCACATAGGATTGTTAGAGCAGTTTCCATCACTTGAAAATCAAAGAAATGAAATGTTAATGCGCTCAAACGCACATGATGACATCACACACAGGAAACGTGGTAGTACAATGTGGTTTAATACAGTAGAGTACATGTGAATGAACAGACGCAAATCCATATATCAAAAGAAAAAAGTCTGACACAAATCCATGGCAAATAATCTAGCTTGTTTGCACTGAGAGAGCTAGTTATCTGGCTCTATCTCTGAGTCTTGGTGCTTCATTTCTCTGTGGAGTTGCCGTGCTTTCTTCACGAGGGAATCAAGGGTGTCGGCAGTGGCAGGTACCGCCATCGTGATCTCGGTGGCGAAAACCATGCTGCCCTCGAGATCCAGCATGGTCTCTGAAGCGCTGGACAGCGAGTCCATGAGGCTCTCGAGATTAATTCGGGCGCCATGGCCCCTGAGTTTCTGCATTTCTGCTATCACCATCCTAGTGGTAAGCTTCATCGCTGTCAGGCTATCGGTGGTGATGATACCCCTGTTTAACTGCACCATCTTTGTCGCAAGGCTGAACATGGTATATTCTTCTGGATCTGTAGCTTGGTCTCTTACCTCTCTCAAAATTGTGTCGAGATCAAGGTGATATTTGTTACATGCCGTCACACAGAGGGATAGCAGGGCAGGATGCAACTTGTGATGTTGGTTTTGGCCAGGAGAGGATGAAGTCTTCTTGCTCGTTGTCTTCTTCTTCTTCTTCTTCCTCTTCTTCATTTTGCTTTGGCTTTCGACGTCAGTATCTAATTTGGCATACCCGGGAATTCCTTCTCCTATTGACGCATGGTGATAGAGTATTTCTTTGAGCACCTACAACGGTAATAACCAGAGAGAGAGAGAGAGAGAGAGAGAGAGTTGTTGCGACTACTTTATAATTGGAAAAGAATGAAATGTTCTAGAAACGCAAAGAAGGAAATGTGGCAATTGTCATCAAAGGGGAATGAATGAATGGCTTAGCTGGAGGAATATTCACCTTGCATGCTTGAAGAAAGAAAGACAAAAAGGAAGAAATAACAGACATATAATAAAGAAACAATTATCTATGTATGTACCTGTGGCATAATATCTATAATGTATTCCTTGAGTGTACTATTATCCTCAGTGTTCTCAGTGTAATGAACACATAGATGCTCCAGAATTTCTGCTGCAATTTTTCTGCATATGTTGTCGTCCTGTACAAGTATCTTCGCGAGTTGACCAACAAACACATCGTTTTCTTTCTTGGGGAGGAGGGTGGCAGTACTTTTGCTGCCGAGAAACAACGCCAACAGTGTTTTCCCTGCAGTCTTTCTGATGGAGCCATTGTCACCACGAATGAAGACGTTTATGAGCGTCTTAGTTAGACTAGCAAAAGGGCCCGCGCGTTGCAACAGGTTAATAAAATTGTGGCGTTCAAATCAATCCATCGAGGACATAAATAAATATCTAAATGAGTATATAAGTAATATATTAATTCAAATCAAATGAAATTGGTGGCTGGCTGCACTTAAGAAATAGTCGTGCTAATATGTGCTGATATTACACATTTAGTAATTGAGTACACACAAGCTTAGAGGCCACAATTTATTCTGAAAGCCTTCGTTTAATTTAGCGCGATTGAAACTATCCAGTGCGTAAATACAAACTGTGACTTTATATTTGTTTTTGTTTGGAATTTTCTTTTTAGACATAACAATGCATGCAAGCACAACACAAATTAGAAATTGTTCTTCTGAAATTAATATGGCATGTGAATATGCCGGCAGAATAGATAACCATTTAAACAAGTAACAATATAAGTGAGTTGCCTAGCTTATACTCTATCAGCTGTCTTGAACTACGGTGCAAATAGCCTCTCCAAATATCCTGAAACAAATCATCAGCAATAAAATTTAGAGCCATGATAAAATCATATTTAAAGTTATTACTGTTGGCACTACTACTCGTATCCAATCAACTTTAGCCAAAAAGTGATATTTGAACCAATCACAGAGCAAAATCAAATATGGGTGTTTCTTGTCATGCAGATAATATTGCAAGAAACTACTGTGTATTACTGGTAAAATCCAGTAGCTTACTCAATCAAGTGTTTGCCACTACTTTTATCAGTTTTCATTAATCAAACTGTATAGCGTACAAACCCGACATCAAAAAAGTATTCAAATCTCAAGCAAATATGCTTCACTCTCTCAGTCTTGTACAGACTTCTGAGTAATAGAATAGAACAAACTTGGACAAAAAAGAAGGATGCACTTACTTAATTTGATGTAGCAGCTTCTATAGAGCAGAGGATATGGGAAAACAGGAAGAACTTGAAGAAAAAAATTCAAGTAAGATGCAAGTAACAGCAGAAAAGAATTTGTGACCTCAAGCAAATCTATGTCACTCACTCAGTCCCAACTCCTCCGTAAAGATTTCCGATGGACATAATAGAACAAACACCTGTGTTTTGCCACGGAACAATGGCTAGTTGCTAGAATTACTGTTTTTCCCTTCCCTTTCCTTATCTCCCGTTCTCCACTAATAATAAAGTGAAACTTCTTATAAAGCCAAATTTCATAATGTGGCTTTTGAAAGGAAAAAATGGACTACAACATGAAGTGATGTTTGACACACAACCTGGCAAACAAATAAAGATTAATTTGGTCAGAACTAAGGTCAAATTCTGCCTGACTCGGTAATATTATTCTTCATACATAATTATTCTTTTACTCTAAAGTGTTACAACACAACACTTAAGAAATCACATTATGCCACTTAAGAAAAATAAGGTTCCTACACATTTTGTAGTGATAAAAGAATTGTTGGGAGAGTAATAGTACCATTTATTGAAATTCTCCCTGCAAGGAAAGCAGAGTCTGGCTCCTAAGATCGACTAAGTACCCTTCTCCGTAATGGAACATGCAGTAGCTGAAAGAACCACCTCAAGATGATTGGTCTCCTTGCAGACCATGCTTCTCCTCGAGTTGGATGCTTCATCTGATTGTTCAATCCATTTTCCTTGATGCTTCATCTGATTGTTCAATCCATTTTCCTTGATGCTTCATCTGATTGTTCCCTATTTGTTTCTTCCCTTCCTTATTTCCCTGTTAAGGGAACTCAATTCTTGAACTTATTTCTCGCTGTTGGCTTATTGATGATTCCGAAGACTGCTTGTTGACACCTAGGAAATTCAAAGGCATAAGGAAATTAAGAGGATTGGGTGTAAAGGGGCGAGGTGGGACTATTTAATAGAAGGAACAACCATCTTTTCCACAAAAAACACTGGGCTAGCTTAGTTGGTTGTGGCAATAGGTATGCGACACGGAGATGGCTTCATTGGGCGGGTGTTTTTTCCCAAGAAAATTGAGCGAGGGAGGGTAGGTGAACAGATCAAAAATACCATCAAGTCAAGTTGGTCTTTGCTGCAGCTAGTTGCACCAAGAGTTGCTCTATTACATGTACTGATGCGCGGTAAAAGGATTTAGATTCTCTAATGTTATTGTCTAAAACCAAGAAGGAATAATAAAAATAATATTTGATCAAGGATGATGCAACTCCTTCAGCAAATTTTCGTGAAGTTCTGCTACCTGGTATAACATGTTTACTATTTGTATTATCACAGCTAACCACTAATGCGCACCTTCAGCCAAATAACTACAGAGATGTACAGTGGAACCATTTAGTACCTGTGACCACGGCGGCGATCTTTTTTTGCTGGAACTGTTCTTTTTTTTTGCTGGGGCTGGCCAACTTTTTTGCTGGAAACATAAATTTGTTCTGTTGGCAAAAAATATAAATAGAGCATTAACTAACAGCAAGGCTATTGGATTTTGAAACCACAATAGTGAAATAAATAGGTAGAAATTCAGAAGAACTACTGCTATTTAGAACTGTAGTTGTTTAAGTCTGATATTAAAAAGACCAGTGTCTAAGAGTCAAACTACCTAACTGTGGTATTAAGCACGGCAATCAAATGTTAAAAAGATCAGCTTTGTGGTACGTCGTAACTAAACATATTCTGAAATCTGCATCCACGGGGAGATAAAAGTCGCTAGCTAGCACAACACATAATCTTTTTGACATCTAAAGGACCAGCAGAGTAGCACATCACTGTTATACCTTAATAGTAACTGTTAAGAGAAGGAACAAATCTTGCTGGGAGACACCAGATACCATCACAACTTTGAACCTGCCACAAGGGATATCTCCCACGACGTGCCTCTTAAGACCAAATTCAGCAATCAACACCTCGTCAATTTGCTCTACGAAGTTCAGGCAACCATCATTAGGCACAAAGTCAGCAATCTTCTCCCGTTCTTCATCAGGTGGTGGACACAAACACACTTAAGGATGACCGAGCTAAGTTGCTTGGCCTCAATAGTGGATACCACACCCGGGTAGCGTGTTGGTCAAGTACTTGCAGATGCTATTGCCGTCGCTCGCGCTCGAACATAGGGTTCGTGGGATTCCCAGTGGTATGTGTGCGTGACCTCGTCGGAATGGGGGTGCAGCAAAAAAAACTGATTCCAATCCACACCTCTTTTAGATAATAGCACAAAAGATGGGAGAAGTTACAACATAAGTACATGATGAAGGTTGATTTCTTATCTCAAAAAGATAATATGGTTGGTCCATAGAGATTTAGCTACCCTTAAACATAGGCTTAAAAACTGCATTAAATTTTTATGCAGCGATGACAGATGAATAGGGGGCACATGGGATACTGACCTGATACTTCAGAGAAGAATGCTCAACAGTTAGCATTAGAGGATGTCAATTCTTGTTGCGCTTCATTCAGAGATATGTGCCTCGCATCATGTCATACATAACCAGAGGTCCTTTTTCTGTCTAACCAATCCTCCATCGTGACAGAGATATGCCAATGACATTTTTCCGATATCTGACTTTTAGACGTAATGGAGGCACAATTACAATATCTATTCTTCATATAAAAAACAGAGGGCTTGATGATCCTTATTGAAGATCTGAAAACAACTGAAGATATTGTTTGTACATAAATCAACAATTATATGTCCAATTAGTTGTTGCCAGCAACCAATTAGTGAATCAAATAACAACGATTTGGAGCTTGAATTAAAGGAATTGGTTCAGTTAAATCTTGAGTCGATGGCTAGGTTGTTACCTGACGAAAACATCATGCTGCCCCTGCCACCGGCCCAACAACTTGAACCCCGTCCTTCTCTGCATCAGGACAAGCCATTACGCTAGTCAGAGATCTAGCTTGTGAACTCTGCCACCATGCGCTCGCTGTATGGCGCCACCATGCATGTGAATTTCAGCAATTTTGTTTTGAGGAGAACACATCACTCTTCTTATTTGTAATTCCTTTTTATGAGTTGTATATAAGAGCAACCATACTGTGCTTTTCTATTTAAAAA